>NW_028136706.1:0-1000 GCF_965140915.1 Aythya marila | reverse complement strand
GATGCCATTCTTGTTTGGGGTATTTTTTAAGGTTTTTGTGGTCTCTGTTTGGTTTTGTTGGGTTCTCGTTGGTCATCGTGTTGTAAAAGTGTAAATTGTGGGTTTTGGAGAACTTCAGGTAGGTTTAGGGGGAGTTTTCGCGTGGATTCATGGTATTTGGGGTTTTCTTCTTTTTGGGGGAGTGATCCTCTCCTTTCTTCGGGTGATTTTGAAGTGTTTTGGGGTTTTCGTTGCGTTTCGTTGAATTCCTAATGTGTTTTATGGTGGTTTGGAGTGTGCTTTGGGATTAGGAGAACATCAGGTAGGTTTAGGGTGTCTTTGGGGTGGATCTATGGTATTTGGGGTTTTCTTCTATTTTTTGGCGTGATCCTGTTCTTTTTTGGGGTGTATTTGAAGTGTTTTGGGGTCTCCGTTGGGTTTTGTTTGGTTCTCGTTGGTCATCATGGTGGAAAAGGGTAAATTGTGGGTTTTGGAGAACATCAGGTAGGTTTAGGGTGGTTTTGGGGTGGATCTATGGTTTTGGGGGATTTTCTTCCAGTTTTGGTGGTGATGCCGTTCTTGTTTGGGGTGTTTTTGACGTGTTTTGGTGTGTCCATTAGGTTTTGTTGGGTTCTTGTTTGTCATTATGTTAAATAGGTGTGGATTGTGGGTTTTGGAGAACATCAGGTAGGTTTAGGGTGGTTTTGGGTTGGATCTATGGTTTTGGGGGATTTTCTTCCAGTTTTGGGGGTGATGCCGTTCTTGTTTGGGGTGTTTTTGACGTTTTTTGGGGTCTCTGTTGGGTTCTGTTGGGTTCTTGTTGGTCATCGTGTTGGAAAAGGGTAAATTGTGGTTTTTGGACAAGATCAGGTAGGTTTAGGGTGTCTTTGGGGTGGATCTATGGTTTTGGGGGATTTTCTTCCAGTTTTGGTGGTGATGCCGTTCTTGTTTGGGGTGTTTTTGACGTATTTTGGGGTCTCCGTTGGGTTTTGTTGGGTTCTCGTTGGTTATCATGGTGGAA
>NW_028136707.1:0-23615 GCF_965140915.1 Aythya marila | reverse complement strand
GCCTACGAATGGGCCCAGGGAGGATTAGAATGGGCAGAATAACAGAAAGTTAGTCTAATCAGAAGACAGCTGGTTTCGACCCAGCAGACTACAGCTAACCCTGTAACTTTCTTATGTCGCCCCTACATCTGAGCTTTTATTCAGCCTTCGTCCTCAGCGGACTGGGGTTGGCTTTCCACCGAACCCACCTGGTATCCGCCCTACTATGCCTCGAAAGCATAATGCTTTCAATGTTCGTAGGCCTAACAATATGGCCCATCGAAAACCAAACCCCCTCATTTACTATAGTACCAATCATTATGCTCACCTTCTCGGCGTGTGAGGCAGGCACCGGTCTAGCCATCCTAGTAGCCTCCACACGCACCCACGGCTCCGATCACCTGCATAACCTAAACCTACTACAATGCTAAAAATCATTTTACCTACAATTATGCTCCTCCCAACAGCCCTACTATCCCCACCAAAATTCTTATGAACTAACACCACCATGTACAGCCTACTTATCGCTGCCCTTAGCCTTCAGTGGCTGATCCCAACCTACTACCCCCATAAATTCCTGTCCCATTGAACAGGAATCGACCAAATCTCCTCCCCCCTCCTAGTATTATCCTGCTGACTACTCCCACTTATAATTATAGCAAGCCAAAATCACCTCCAACAAGAGCCCCTATCACGAAAGCGAACCTTCATTTCAACCCTAGTCATAGTCCAGCCATTTATCCTCCTAGCCTTCTCCACTACAGAACTAGCACTATTTTATATTGCATTCGAAGCCACACTCATCCCAACCCTAATTCTAATCACACGATGAGGCAACCAACCTGAACGCCTAAGCGCTGGCACCTACCTGTTATTCTACACCCTAGTAAGCTCACTTCCCCTTCTAATCACAATCATACACCTATACGTAAAAATCGGCACCCTACACCTACCAACCCTAGAACTAACCCATCCAACCCTATCCACCTCATGAACAAGCATCCTCTCAGGCCTAGCACTGCTCATAGCATTTATAGTAAAAGCCCCATTATACGGCCTACACCTTTGACTGCCAAAAGCCCACGTAGAGGCTCCCATTGCAGGCTCAATGCTCCTTGCCGCCCTCCTATTAAAACTAGGAGGCTATGGAATTATACGAGTCACACTACTAATAGGACCACTGTCTAACCTCCTCCACTACCCCTTCCTAACCCTAGCCTTATGAGGTGCCCTAATAACCAGCTCAATCTGCCTCCGACAAACGGACCTAAAATCACTAATCGCCTACTCATCCGTCAGCCACATGGGGCTGGTCATCGCTGCAGGAATGATCCAAACCCACTGATCATTCTCAGGAGCAATAATCCTAATGATCTCCCACGGACTAACCTCCTCCATGCTATTCTGCCTAGCTAACACAAACTACGAACGCACACACAGCCGAATCCTACTACTCACACGAGGCCTCCAACCCCTACTGCCGCTCATGGCTACTTGATGACTACTAGCCAACCTAACAAACATGGCCCTCCCCCCGACAACCAACCTCATGGCAGAACTAACCATCATAATTACCCTATTCAACTGATCCGCTCTCACAATCATCCTAACAGGAATTGCCACCCTACTAACCGCATCATACACCCTATTTATACTGCTAATCACCCAACGAGGCTCAATTCCCTCCCACATCACATCTATCCAAAACTCAACCACACGAGAACACCTACTCATAACACTCCACATTATCCCCATGTTCCTCTTAATCCTCAAACCCGAACTAATCTCTGGAACCCCCTTATGCAAGCATAGTTTAAACCAAACATTAGATTGTGATCCTAAAAATAGAAGTTCAAATCTTCTTGCCTGCCGAGGGGAGGTTAAACCAACAAGAGCTGCTAATTCTTGCATCTGGGCTTTAAACCCCAGCCCCCTTACTTTTAAAGGATAACAGTAATCCACTGGTCTTAGGAGCCATCTATCTTGGTGCAACTCCAAGTAAAAGTAGTGAATACAACACTGCTCATCAACTCCCTTACACTACTCACACTAGCAACCCTCCTAACCCCCATCGTTCTCCCACTTCTCTTCAAAAACTTCAAAAACACCCCTCTCACCATCACTCGCACCGTAAAAACTGCGTTCCTAACAAGCCTACTCCCAGCAACTGCATTCATTTACTCCGGACTAGAGTCCATTACCTGCCACTGAGAATGACAGTTCATCATAAACTTCAAAATTCCATTAAGCCTAAAAATAGACCAATACTCAATAACATTCCTCCCCATCGCCCTATTCGTAACCTGGTCCATCCTGCAATTTGCCATATGGTACATGGCCTCTGAACCATACGTAACAAAATTCTTTACCTACCTACTAACATTCCTGATTGCCATACTACTCCTGACAACTGCAAACAACATATTCCTCCTATTCATTGGCTGAGAAGGAGTAGGGATCATATCCTTCCTCCTCATCGGCTGATGACAGGGCCGAGCAGAAGCCAACACCGCCGCCCTACAGGCCGTAATCTACAACCGAATTGGAGACATCGGCCTAATCCTGAGCATAGCATGACTGGCATCAACCTTCAACACCTGAGAAATCCAGCAAGCCGTACACCCCCACCAAACCCCCACTCTCCCCCTCATAGGACTAATCCTCGCAGCCGCAGGAAAATCCGCACAATTTGGCCTACACCCATGACTACCCGCAGCAATAGAAGGCCCAACCCCCGTATCCGCCCTATTACACTCCAGCACCATAGTAGTAGCCGGAATCTTCCTACTCATCCGCATACACCCCCTACTAGCCACCAACCAAACAGCCCTAACCACATGCCTATGCCTAGGCGCCCTATCAACCCTATTCGCCGCCACATGCGCTCTGACCCAAAATGACATCAAAAAAATCATCGCCTTTTCAACATCCAGCCAACTCGGACTGATAATAGTCGCCATCGGACTAAATCTCCCACAACTAGCATTTCTACACATCTCAACCCACGCCTTCTTCAAGGCCATGCTATTCCTATGCTCAGGGTCCATCATCCACAGCTTAAACGGAGAACAAGACATCCGAAAAATGGGCGGCCTACAAAAAATGCTCCCAGTCACCACCTCCTGCCTAACTATCGGCAACCTGGCACTTATAGGAACCCCATTCCTAGCCGGGTTCTACTCAAAAGATCTCATCATCGAAAGCCTAAATACATCCTACCTAAACACTTGGGCCCTATCACTGACCCTCCTAGCCACAGCATTCACCGCAACCTACAGCATTCGCATAACCCTGCTGGTCCAAGCCGGACAAACCCGCATCCCCCCAATAATACCAGTAAACGAAAACAACCCACTAATCACTGCCCCCCTAACCCGGCTCGCCCTCGGCAGCATCATGGCGGGGATACTGATCACCTCCTTCATCACGCCAGCCAAAACACCCCCAATAACTATACCCCTCATCACTAAAACTGCTGCCATCCTAGTAACAATCCTAGGAATTATCCTAGCCCTTGAACTCTCAAACATAACACACACCTTCACCCACCCTAAACCAAACCACCTCATAAACTTCTCCTCCCTACTAGGATACTTTAACCCCCTAGTACACCGATTCTGCTCCAAAACCCTACTAGAAAAGGGCCAAAACATCGCCTTACACCTAATCGACCTCTCCTGACTCAAAAAAATAGGACCAGAGGGCCTTGCTGAACTGCAAGTAGCCGCAAGCAAAGCCGCAACCCTAGCACACACAGGGCTTATCAAAACCTACTTAGGGTCCTTCGCCCTATCTATTTTAGTAATGATCCTAACCACACAGACCCTCTAATGGCCCCCAACATCCGTAAATCCCACCCCCTACTAAAAATAATCAACAACTCCCTAATTGACCTCCCCGCACCCTCTAACATCTCTGCCTGATGAAACTTCGGGTCCCTACTCGCCGTCTGCCTAGCCACACAAATCCTAACAGGCCTCCTGCTAGCCATGCACTATACCGCAGACACCTCCCTCGCCTTCTCCTCAGTCGCCAACACATGCCGAAACGTCCAATACGGCTGACTCATCCGCAACCTACATGCCAACGGCGCCTCATTCTTCTTCATCTGCATCTACCTGCACATCGGACGAGGCTTCTACTATGGCTCCTACCTATACAAAGAAACCTGAAACACAGGAGTAATCCTCCTGCTCACTCTTATGGCAACTGCCTTTGTAGGCTATGTCCTACCATGAGGACAGATGTCATTCTGAGGGGCCACCGTAATCACCAACCTATTCTCAGCCCTCCCATACATCGGGCAAACCCTTGTAGAATGGGCCTGAGGGGGATTCTCAGTAGACAACCCAACCCTAACCCGATTCTTCGCCATCCACTTCCTGCTGCCCTTCCTAATCGCAGGAATCACCCTGGTCCACCTAACCTTCCTGCACGAATCAGGCTCAAACAACCCCCTAGGCATTGTATCAGACTGCGACAAAATCCCATTTCACCCCTACTTCTCCTTCAAAGACATCCTAGGATTTATCCTCATGCTCGCCCCCCTAATAGCACTGGCCCTATTCTCCCCAAACCTCCTAGGAGACCCAGAAAATTTTACCCCAGCAAACCCACTAGTAACCCCACCCCACATCAAACCAGAATGATACTTCCTATTCGCTTACGCCATCCTACGATCAATCCCGAACAAACTAGGGGGCGTCCTAGCACTAGCTGCCTCCGTACTAATCCTGTTCTTAATTCCCTTCCTCCACAAGTCAAAGCAGCGAACAATGACGTTCCGACCACTCTCCCAGCTCCTATTCTGAACCTTAGTAGCCAATCTCCTAGTCCTCACATGAGTAGGAAGCCAACCTGTTGAACACCCATTCATTATCATCGGACAACTTGCATCGATCACCTACTTCACCATCCTCCTGTTCCTCTTCCCCGCCGTAAGCGCTCTAGAAAATAAAATACTTAACTGCTAAATACTCTAATAGTTTATAAAAAACATTGGTCTTGTAAACCAAAGACTGAAGACTTACCCCTTCTTAGAGTATCCCCACACCTCAGAAAAAAAGGACTTAAACCTTTATCTCCAGCTCCCAAAGCTGGTATTTTGCAATAAACTATTCTCTGATCCTGACCCCTAAACTGCCCGAATAGCCCCCCGAGATAACCCCCGCACAAGCTCCAACACAACAAACAAAGTTAACAACAGCCCCCAACCTGCAACCAAAAACATCCCAACCCCTCGTGAATAAAGCATCGCAACCCCACTAAAATCCAACCGCACAGTAAACATCCCAACACTATCAACAGTAACAACCCCAAACCCCCAAGACCCAACAAACCCCCCTAACACCAGCCCTGCTAAAACTACCGCTGCAAGCGCCGCCGCATACCCAGCTACACGCCAGTCCCCCCAAGCCTCAGGAAAAGGCTCCGCCGCCAAAGCCACGGAATAGACAAACACCACCAACATACCCCCCAAATACACCATGAACAACACCAGAGCAACGAACGAAACCCCAAGACTCAATAATCAGCCACACCCTGCTACAGACGCCAGAACCAAACCGACAACCCCATAATACGGCGAAGGATTCGATGCTACACCCAAAACACCAACTACAAAGCAAACCCCTAGAAAAAATACAAAATAAGTCATTATTCCTACTCGGCTACTATCCGAGGCCTACGGCTTGAAAAGCCGTTATTGTCTTCAACTACAGGAACGGAGCCAAAATAGCCCGATAATGCTCCCGCCACTGCACCTCATGCCTTGCCCCCCCCCCCCTCCCCCCCCCGGGGAGTTCCGGGGGTTATTTGGTTATGCATATCGTGCATACATTTATATACCCCATATATTTATCTATGGTCCCAGTAATATACATTATTAACCAACTACCCTACTACGCAAGGACTAAACCCATCTCATGACAACCGGACATACTAATCTTAATGGACCATCCCTCCCAGATGACTAAAGATGAATGCTCCCAGACCCACCCCAACCAACAGCAACCACACAGCTTTAGACCATAACAAGGCCCCATATAAGTGAATGCTCAGTGGACATACCTCCAAATCCATAGTCCCTACCCATAACTCATGAAGCTCCGTACCAGGTGGATTTATTAATCGTACACCTCACGTGAAATCAGCAATCCTTGCACATAATGTCCGATGTGACTAGCTTCAGGCCCATACGTTCCCCCTAAACCCCTCGCCCTCCTCACATTTTTGCGCCTCTGGTTCCTCGGTCAGGGCCATCAATTGGGTTCACTCACCTCTACTTGCCCTTCAAAGTGGCATCTGTGGAAGACTTCCACCACCTCAATGCGTAATCGCGGCATCCTCCAGCTTTTTGGCGCCTCTGGTTCCTTTTATTTTTTCCGGGGTTACCTCACAGCTGGCCCTTCCCAGTGACTTCGGGGGTCCCACAATCTAAGCCTGGACACACCTGCGTTATCGTCCTATCCTATATCTCACGGGTTACTCAATGAGACGGTTGGCGTATATGGGGAATCACCTTGACACTGATGCACTTTGACCACATTCAGTTAATGCTCTCCTCCGCAGCTCTATATAATAGGGCTATTTAGTGAATGCTCGATGGACATACCTTAAAAACAAAACCACCACCCAACACAACTCCACGAATATATATATATATACAAACAAATTCATAACAACATAACCTAAACTTATTAGAGAAACTCCAGTACTAAAAACAACAAAATCTGACAACAATCATTACTTTGACCCTTGCAAACATTACCCAATCTGCCAGCCGCCTGCCCCGTCCACATAGCTTACACCTAAAGCATGGCACTGAAGCTGCCAAGACGGCACACAGACATGCCTGCGGACAAAAGACTTAGTCCTAACCTTACAGTTGGTTTTTGCTAGACATATACATGCAAGTATCCGCGCCCCAGTGTAAATGCCCTCAACAGCCTGCCCCAGGCCTTAAGGAGCGGGTATCAGGCACACCCACGTAGTAGCCCAAGACGCCTTGCTAAGCCACACCCCCACGGGTATTCAGCAGTAGTTAACATTAAGCAATGAGTGCAAACTTGACTTAGTCATAGCAAATACATCCAAGGGTCGGTAAATCTTGTGCCAGCCACCGCGGTCATACAAGAGACCCAAATCAACTGTTCCATACAAGCGGCGTAAAGAGTGGTAAAATGCCTATCCTATCTAACTAAGATCAAAGTGCAACTAAGCTGTCGCAAGCACAAGGTGCACCTAAACACACCATAAAGATGATCTTAGCAACTAGCGATCGATTTAAGCCCACGAAAGCCAGGGCCCAAACTGGGATTAGATACCCCACTATGCCTGGCCCTAAATCTTGATACTTACTATACCAAAGTATCCGCCAGAGAACTACGAGCACAAACGCTTAAAACTCTAAGGACTTGGCGGTGCCCTAAACCCACCTAGAGGAGCCTGTTCTATAATCGATAATCCACGATCAACCCAACCGTCCTTTGCCAAACACAGCCTACATACCGCCGTCGCCAGCCCACCTCGAGTGAGAGTACAACAGTGAGCACAACAGCACCACGCTAACAAGACAGGTCAAGGTATAGCCCATGGGACGGAAGAAATGGGCTACATTCCCTATTCATAGGGCAACACGAAAAGAAGCATGAAACTGCTTCTGGAAGGCGGATTTAGCAGTAAAGCGGGATAATAAAGCCCACTTTAAGCCGGCCCTAGGGCACGTACATACCGCCCGTCACCCTCCTCACAAGCCATACTCCCACATAACTAATACCACTAAAATGCCAAAGATGAGGTAAGTCGTAACAAGGTAAGTGTACCGGAAGGTGTACTTAGAATACTCAAGACGTAGCTATAACCCCAAAGCACTCAGCTTACACCTGAAAGATATCTGCTAAACCAGATCGTCTTGAAGCCTTCCTCTAGCTCAACTACCCAAACAGCGCAAAACTAAACAAATCTACTAAATCAGACCCAAACCAAAACATTTTCTAGTCTTAGTATAGGCGATAGAAAAGACACTTAGACGCGATAGAGACCAGTACCGTAAGGGAAAGATGAAATAATAATGAAAACCAAAGCAAAAAATAGCAAAGACTAACCCTTGTACCTTTTGCATCATGATTTAGCAAGAACAACCAAGCAAAGTGAACTAAAGTTTGCCATCCCGAAACCCAAGCGAGCTACTTACGAGCAGCTGTTAGAGCGAACCCGTCTCTGTTGCAAAAGAGTGGGATGACTTGTTAGTAGAGGTGAAAAGCCAACCGAGCTGGGTGATAGCTGGTTACCTGTGAAATGAATCTAAGTTCTCCCTTAATCCTCCCTACCGGACAACACCCAGAACCACAATGAGATGATTAAGAGCTATTTAATGGAGGTACAGCTCCATTAAAAAAGGACACAACCTCGACTAGCGGATAAATCCAACTACCAACCTTACTGTGGGCCCTAAAGCAGCCACCAACAAAGAGTGCGTCAAAGCTCCACTACCCAAAAATGCCAGAACAAGATGAATCCCTTACCACAAACAGGTCAACCTATGAATATAGGAGAATTAATGCTAAAATGAGTAACTTGGGGCCACATCCACCCCTCTAGCGGCGCAAGCTTACATGGAAACATTATTAACAGACCCAGACATATACAAAAACTCCTACAAGACCCAGTATAGAATAACCCTGTTAACCCGACCCAGGAGCGCCCATAAGAGCGATTAAAATCTGCGAAAGGAACTCGGCAAAACAAGGCCCGACTGTTTACCAAAAACATAGCCTTCAGCAAACAAACAAGTATTGAAGGTGATGCCTGCCCAGTGACCTAGGTTAAACGGCCGCGGTATCCTAACCGTGCAAAGGTAGCGCAATCAATTGTCCCATAAATCGAGACTTGTATGAATGGCTAAACGAGGTCTTAACTGTCTCTCGCAGATAATCAGTGAAATTGATCTTCCCGTGCAAAAGCGGGGATGTGAACATAAGACGAGAAGACCCTGTGGAACTTAAAAATCAACGGCCACCGCGAACCTAAGACTAACCCCACCGGGATCACCACCAATCGCAGAGCATGGCCGATATTTTTCGGTTGGGGCGACCTTGGAGAAAAACAAATCCTCCAAAAACAAGACCAAACCTCTTTACTTAGAGCCACCCCTCAAAGTGCTAATAGTGACCAGACCCAATATAATTGATTAATGGACCAAGCTACCCCAGGGATAACAGCGCAATCCCCCTCAAGAGCCCCTATCGACAGGGGGGTTTACGACCTCGATGTTGGATCAGGACATCCTAATGGTGCAGCCGCTATTAAGGGTTCGTTTGTTCAACGATTAATAGTCCTACGTGATCTGAGTTCAGACCGGAGCAATCCAGGTCGGTTTCTATCTATGAACTACTCTCCCCAGTACGAAAGGACCGGGAAAGTAAGGCCAATACCACAAGCACGCCTTCCCCCTAAATAGTGAAGCCAACTAAACTATGAAGAGGACTCCTCCCACCACCCAATCCTAGAAAAGGACCAGCTAGAGTGGCAGAGCCCGGCAAATGCAGAAGGCTTAAGCCCTTTACCCAGAGGTTCAAATCCTCTCCCTAGCTACACATGCCACAAATGACGATAATAAGCTACCTCATTATATCCCTCCTATACGCCATCCCAATTCTAATCGCCGTAGCCTTCTTAACCCTTGTAGAACGAAAAATCCTGAGCTACATGCAATCTCGCAAAGGCCCCAACATCGTGGGGCCTTTTGGCCTGCTCCAGCCAATCGCAGACGGAATCAAACTATTCATTAAAGAGCCCATTCGACCCTCCACCTCCTCACCACTACTCTTCATCATAATACCCATACTAGCCCTGCTCCTAGCCCTCACCGTCTGAGTACCCCTCCCCCTCCCATTCTCCCTAGTAGACCTAAACCTTGGGGTCCTCTTCATAGTAGCCATATCAAGCCTAGCCGTCTACTCGATCCTATGGTCAGGGTGAGCCTCAAACTCAAAATACGCCCTAATCGGGGCTCTGCGAGCAGTCGCACAGACCATCTCATACGAAGTAACACTAGCACTTATTCTCCTATCAGTAATTATACTAACCGGAAACTACACGCTCAGCACCTTCGCCGTTGCTCAAGAACCCCTCTACCTCATCTTCTCCTCATGGCCCCTAGCAATAATGTGATATGTCTCCACCCTAGCAGAAACGAACCGAGCCCCATTCGACCTAACAGAGGGTGAATCTGAACTGGTCTCAGGGTTTAATGTTGAGTACGCCGCAGGCCCCTTTGCTCTGTTTTTCCTAGCCGAATACGCCAACATCATGCTAATAAATACACTTACGGCCATCATCTTCTTAAACCCCAGCGCCCTAGGGCCCTCTCCAGAACTATTCCCCATTATCCTAGCCACAAAGGTCCTCCTGCTATCCTCAGGATTCCTATGGGTCCGAGCCTCCTACCCCCGATTCCGATACGACCAACTAATACACCTTCTATGAAAAAACTTCCTACCCCTCACACTAGCCCTATGCCTCTGACACACTAGCCTACCCATCTGCTACGCAGGCCTACCTCCTTCCATAAGGAAATGTGCCTGAACCCAAAGGGTCACTATGATAAAGTGAACATAGAGGTACAACAGCCCTCTCATTTCCTATTTAACCTTAGAAAAGTAGGAATTGAACCTACACAAGAGAGATCAAAACTCTCTATACTTCCCTTATATTATTTTCTAGTAGAGTCAGCTAATCAAGCTACCGGGCCCATACCCCGGAAATGATGGTTCAACCCCCTCCTCTACTAATGAACCCCCATGCAACCCCAATCCTAGTCCTCAGTCTCATATTAGGCACAACAATCACAATCTCCAGCAACCACTGAGTCCTAGCTTGGACCGGACTAGAAATCAACACACTAGCCATTATCCCCATAATTTCTAAATCCCACCACCCCCGAGCAGTAGAAGCCGCAACAAAATACTTCCTAACACAAGCAGCTGCTTCCGCCCTAGTCCTATTCTCTAGCATAACCAACGCCTGAGCTACCGGCCAGTGAGATATTACACAGCTTAACCACCCAACCTCATGCCTGCTCCTCACAGCAGCAATTGCAATCAAACTGGGCCTAGTCCCATTCCACTTTTGATTCCCAGAGGTCCTACAGGGATCCCCCCTAATAACGGCCCTCCTACTCTCAACCCTCATGAAATTCCCTCCACTAACCCTCCTCGTAATGACATCCAAATCCCTCAACCCATCCCTACTAACTGCCATAGCCTTAGCTTCAGCAGCACTGGGGGGCTGAATAGGGTTAAACCAGACACAAACACGCAAAATCCTAGCCTTCTCATCCATTTCCCACCTAGGCTGAATCGCCATCATCCTAGTCTACAGCCCAAAACTAGCCCTACTTACCTTCTACCTCTACACGATCATGACATCAGCCGTATTCATAGCCCTCAACAAAATTAAAGCCCTCAACCTATCTATAATCCTAACCTCATGGACAAAAACCCCAGTACTAAACGCCACCCTAATGCTAGTCCTACTGTCCCTAGCAGGCCTTCCCCCACTAACAGGGTTCATGCCAAAATGACTTATTATCCAAGAACTAACCAAACAGGAAATAACACCAGCAGCTATAATGATTGCTATGCTATCCCTACTCAGCCTATTTTTCTACCTGCGCCTTGCATATCACTCAACAATTACCCTCCCACCAAACTCCTCCAACCACATGAAACAATGGTACACTAGCAAACCCCCAAGCACACCTACCGCAATCCTCGCCTCACTATCAATCCTCCTACTCCCCCTCTCCCCCATAGTCCACGCTATTGTCTAGAAACTTAGGATAATACCCCTCAAAACCGAAGGCCTTCAAAGCCTTAAATAAGAGTTAGACTCTCTTAGTTTCTGCACTAAGACCAACAGGACACTAACCTGTATCTCCTGAATGCAAACCAGGCGCTTTAATTAAGCTAAAGCCTTCCCTAGACAGACGGGCTTCGATCCCGTAAAGTTTTAGTTAACAGCTAAACGCCTTAGCCCACTGGCTTCTGCCTATAGGCCCCGGCACACTTTCATGTGCATCAATGAGCTTGCAACTCAACATGAACTTCACCACAGGGCCGATAAGAAGAGGAATTGAACCTCTGTAAAAAGGACTACAGCCTAACGCTTTAACACTCAGCCATCTTACCCGTGACCTTCATCAATCGATGATTATTCTCTACCAATCACAAAGACATCGGTACCTTATATCTTATCTTCGGGGCATGAGCCGGAATAATCGGCACAGCACTCAGCCTGCTAATCCGCGCAGAACTAGGCCAACCAGGAACCCTCCTAGGTGATGACCAGATTTACAACGTAATCGTCACCGCCCACGCCTTTGTAATAATCTTCTTCATAGTGATGCCCATCATAATCGGAGGGTTTGGCAACTGATTAGTCCCCCTAATAATCGGCGCCCCCGACATAGCATTCCCACGAATAAACAACATAAGCTTCTGGCTCCTCCCACCCTCATTCCTCCTCCTACTCGCCTCATCCACCGTAGAAGCTGGCGCCGGCACAGGCTGAACCGTGTACCCACCTCTAGCAGGCAACCTAGCTCACGCTGGAGCCTCAGTAGACCTGGCCATTTTCTCGCTCCACTTAGCCGGTGTTTCCTCTATTCTCGGAGCCATTAACTTCATCACCACAGCCATCAACATAAAACCCCCCGCACTCTCACAATACCAGACCCCACTCTTTGTCTGATCCGTCCTAATCACCGCTATTCTGCTCCTCCTATCACTACCCGTCCTCGCCGCTGGCATCACAATACTACTAACCGACCGAAACCTAAACACCACATTCTTTGACCCCGCCGGAGGAGGCGACCCAATCCTGTACCAACACCTATTCTGATTCTTCGGCCATCCGGAAGTCTACATCTTAATCCTCCCAGGATTCGGGATTATCTCCCACGTGGTTACATACTACTCAGGCAAAAAAGAGCCCTTCGGCTATATAGGAATAGTCTGAGCCATACTATCCATTGGCTTTCTAGGGTTCATCGTCTGAGCCCACCACATGTTCACCGTAGGGATAGACGTTGACACCCGAGCCTACTTCACATCTGCCACCATAATCATCGCCATCCCCACCGGAATTAAAGTATTCAGCTGACTCGCCACCCTACACGGAGGAACAATCAAATGAGACCCCCCAATACTTTGAGCCCTAGGATTTATCTTCCTATTCACCATCGGAGGCTTAACAGGAATCGTTCTTGCAAACTCCTCCCTAGACATCGCTCTGCACGACACATACTACGTAGTTGCCCACTTCCACTATGTCCTATCCATAGGTGCCGTCTTTGCCATCCTAGCCGGATTCACCCACTGATTCCCCCTTCTCACCGGATTCACCTTACACCAGACATGAGCAAAAGCCCACTTCGGGGTAATATTTACAGGAGTAAACCTAACATTCTTCCCCCAACACTTCCTAGGCCTAGCAGGAATGCCTCGACGATACTCGGACTACCCTGACGCCTACACACTATGAAACACCATCTCCTCTATTGGATCCCTAATTTCAATAGTAGCCGTAATCATACTGATATTCATCATCTGAGAAGCCTTCTCAGCCAAGCGGAAAGTCCTACAACCGGAACTAACCACCACAAACATTGAATGAATCCACGGCTGCCCTCCCCCATACCACACTTTCGAGGAACCAGCTTTTGTCCAAGTACAAGAAAGGAAGGAATCGAACCCCCATACACTGGTTTCAAGCCAGCTGCATTAACCATTCATGCTTCTTTCTCATGAGACGTTAGTAAACCAATTACATAGCCTTGTCAAGGCTAAATCACAGGTGAAAACCCTGTACATCTCATGTGGCCAACCACTCCCAACTAGGATTCCAAGACGCCTCATCGCCCATCATAGAAGAACTTGTTGAATTTCACGACCATGCTCTAATTGTTGCCCTAGCCATCTGCAGCCTAGTCCTATACCTCTTAGCCCACATGCTAGTAGAAAAGCTATCATCCAATGCAGTAGACGCTCAAGAAGTGGAACTAATCTGAACAATCCTGCCCGC
This sequence comes from Aythya marila, assembly GCF_965140915.1. Taxonomy (NCBI): domain Eukaryota; kingdom Metazoa; phylum Chordata; class Aves; order Anseriformes; family Anatidae; genus Aythya; species Aythya marila. Next base: position 9,551 of record NW_028136707.1, on the reverse strand, counting down.
CATCGTCCTAGTACTTCTCGCCCTCCCGTCCCTACAAATTCTGTACATAATAGACGAGATCGACGAACCAGACCTCACACTAAAAGCCATCGGCCACCAATGATACTGAAGCTACGAATACACGGACTTCAAGGACCTCTCATTCGACTCCTACATAATCCCCACCACAGACCTACCAAACGGCCACTTCCGACTCTTAGAAGTTGACCACCGCGTAGTTGTACCCATAGAATCACCAATCCGCGTAATCATTACTGCTGGAGACGTACTCCACTCGTGGGCAGTCCCAACACTCGGGGTTAAAACAGATGCAATCCCAGGCCGACTGAACCAAACCTCATTCATTACCACCCGACCCGGAATTTTCTACGGCCAATGCTCAGAGATCTGCGGAGCCAACCACAGCTACATGCCCATTGTAGTAGAATCTACCCCACTCCCACACTTTGAGGCCTGATCGTCTCTCCTATCCTCCTCCTAATCATTAAGAAGCTATGCAACAGCACTAGCCTTTTAAGCTAGCTAGAGAGGACCGCCTCCTCCTTAATGATATGCCTCAACTCAACCCCGCACCATGATTCTCAATCATGATCATAACCTGAATAACCCTCGCACTCCTGATCCAGCCAAAACTACTAACCTTCACCACAACAAACCCCCCATCAAGCAAACCATCCCTCACCACTAAACCCACACCATGAGCCTGACCATGAACCTAAGCTTCTTTGACCAATTCTCAAGCCCCTACCTACTCGGCATCCCCCTAATTCTTCTATCCCTACTCTTCCCAGCCCTACTATTCCCATCCCCCGGCAACCGATGAGTCAGCAACCGACTTTCCACCATCCAACTATGACTCCTGCACCTAATTACAAAACAACTAATGATCCCACTAAACAAGAACGGCCACAAATGAGCTCTAATGCTAACATCATTAATAACCATACTCCTTACAATTAACCTCCTAGGACTCCTTCCGTATACATTCACCCCCACCACCCAACTATCCATAAACATAGCCCTAGCCTTCCCCCTATGACTCGCTACCCTACTAACAGGCCTACGAAACAAACCGTCAGCCTCCCTAGCCCACTTACTACCAGAAGGCACCCCAACACCTCTGATCCCCGCACTTATTTTAATCGAAACAACCAGCCTACTGATCCGACCATTAGCCCTAGGGGTCCGACTCACAGCCAACCTCACGGCAGGACACCTACTTATCCAGCTCATCTCCACAGCCTCCATCGCACTCATACCCATCCTCCCTGCAGTGTCAATCCTGACAATAATCATCCTACTGCTCCTCACCATCCTAGAAGTAGCAGTAGCCATAATCCAAGCTTACGTCTTCGTCCTCCTTCTAAGCCTATACTTACAAGAAAATATCTAATGGCACACCAAGCACACTCCTACCACATAGTAGACCCAAGCCCCTGACCAATCTTCGGGGCAGCTGCCGCCCTACTCACAACCTCAGGACTAATCATATGATTCCACTATAACTCATCTGCCCTGCTAGCTACCGGCCTCTTGTCCATACTCCTAGTAATGCTCCAATGATGACGGGACATTGTTCGAGAAAGTACCTTCCAAGGCCACCACACCCCCACAGTACAAAAAGGCCTACGGTACGGCATGATCCTCTTCATCACATCCGAGGCATTCTTCTTCTTAGGGTTCTTCTGAGCGTTTTTCCACTCAAGCCTAGTACCAACCCCAGAACTAGGCGGCCAGTGACCCCCAACAGGCATCAAACCACTAAACCCCATAGAAGTCCCACTACTAAACACAGCTATCCTCCTAGCCTCAGGCGTAACCGTCACATGAGCCCATCACAGCATCACAGAAGGAAATCGGAAACATGCCATCCACGCCCTAACACTGACAATCCTCCTGGGATTTTACTTCACAGCTTTACAGGCAATAGAATACCACGAAGCCCCATTTTCAATCGCCGATAGCGTCTACGGCTCCACCTTCTTTGTCGCCACCGGATTCCACGGACTCCACGTAATCATTGGATCCACCTTCCTAACCGTCTGCCTCCTCCGACTAATCAAATTCCACTTCACATCAGACCACCACTTTGGATTTGAAGCCGCAGCCTGATACTGACACTTCGTAGACGTCATCTGACTATTCCTCTACATAACCATCTACTGATGAGGATCTTGCTCTTCTAGTATATTAATTACAATTGACTTCCAATCTCTAAAATCTGGTGCAAGCCCAGAGAAGAGCAATGAACATACTCACATTCATATTCTCCCTATCACTAGCCTTAAGCGCCATCCTAACCGCACTAAACTTCTGACTCGCCCAAATAACCCCTGACTCAGAAAAGCTCTCACCATACGAATGCGGATTCGATCCCCTCGGATCCGCCCGCCTGCCATTCTCAATTCGATTCTTCCTCAGTAGCCATCCTGTTTCTACTATTCGACCTAGAAATTGCCCTCCTGCTTCCCCTACCATGAGCAATCCAGCTACAATCGCCCCTACTGACTCTCGCCTGAACCGCAGTTATCCTACTACTCCTAACACTAGGCCTAGCCTACGAATGGGCCCAGGGAGGATTAGAATGGGCAGAATAACAGAAAGTTAGTCTAATCAGAAGACAGCTGGTTTCGACCCAGCAGACTACAGCTAACCCTGTAACTTTCTTATGTCGCCCCTACATCTGAGCTTTTATTCAGCCTTCGTCCTCAGCGGACTGGGGTTGGCTTTCCACCGAACCCACCTGGTATCCGCCCTACTATGCCTCGAAAGCATAATGCTTTCAATGTTCGTAGGCCTAACAATATGGCCCATCGAAAACCAAACCCCCTCATTTACTATAGTACCAATCATTATGCTCACCTTCTCGGCGTGTGAGGCAGGCACCGGTCTAGCCATCCTAGTAGCCTCCACACGCACCCACGGCTCCGATCACCTGCATAACCTAAACCTACTACAATGCTAAAAATCATTTTACCTACAATTATGCTCCTCCCAACAGCCCTACTATCCCCACCAAAATTCTTATGAACTAACACCACCATGTACAGCCTACTTATCGCTGCCCTTAGCCTTCAGTGGCTGATCCCAACCTACTACCCCCATAAATTCCTGTCCCATTGAACAGGAATCGACCAAATCTCCTCCCCCCTCCTAGTATTATCCTGCTGACTACTCCCACTTATAATTATAGCAAGCCAAAATCACCTCCAACAAGAGCCCCTATCACGAAAGCGAACCTTCATTTCAACCCTAGTCATAGTCCAGCCATTTATCCTCCTAGCCTTCTCCACTACAGAACTAGCACTATTTTATATTGCATTCGAAGCCACACTCATCCCAACCCTAATTCTAATCACACGATGAGGCAACCAACCTGAACGCCTAAGCGCTGGCACCTACCTGTTATTCTACACCCTAGTAAGCTCACTTCCCCTTCTAATCACAATCATACACCTATACGTAAAAATCGGCACCCTACACCTACCAACCCTAGAACTAACCCATCCAACCCTATCCACCTCATGAACAAGCATCCTCTCAGGCCTAGCACTGCTCATAGCATTTATAGTAAAAGCCCCATTATACGGCCTACACCTTTGACTGCCAAAAGCCCACGTAGAGGCTCCCATTGCAGGCTCAATGCTCCTTGCCGCCCTCCTATTAAAACTAGGAGGCTATGGAATTATACGAGTCACACTACTAATAGGACCACTGTCTAACCTCCTCCACTACCCCTTCCTAACCCTAGCCTTATGAGGTGCCCTAATAACCAGCTCAATCTGCCTCCGACAAACGGACCTAAAATCACTAATCGCCTACTCATCCGTCAGCCACATGGGGCTGGTCATCGCTGCAGGAATGATCCAAACCCACTGATCATTCTCAGGAGCAATAATCCTAATGATCTCCCACGGACTAACCTCCTCCATGCTATTCTGCCTAGCTAACACAAACTACGAACGCACACACAGCCGAATCCTACTACTCACACGAGGCCTCCAACCCCTACTGCCGCTCATGGCTACTTGATGACTACTAGCCAACCTAACAAACATGGCCCTCCCCCCGACAACCAACCTCATGGCAGAACTAACCATCATAATTACCCTATTCAACTGATCCGCTCTCACAATCATCCTAACAGGAATTGCCACCCTACTAACCGCATCATACACCCTATTTATACTGCTAATCACCCAACGAGGCTCAATTCCCTCCCACATCACATCTATCCAAAACTCAACCACACGAGAACACCTACTCATAACACTCCACATTATCCCCATGTTCCTCTTAATCCTCAAACCCGAACTAATCTCTGGAACCCCCTTATGCAAGCATAGTTTAAACCAAACATTAGATTGTGATCCTAAAAATAGAAGTTCAAATCTTCTTGCCTGCCGAGGGGAGGTTAAACCAACAAGAGCTGCTAATTCTTGCATCTGGGCTTTAAACCCCAGCCCCCTTACTTTTAAAGGATAACAGTAATCCACTGGTCTTAGGAGCCATCTATCTTGGTGCAACTCCAAGTAAAAGTAGTGAATACAACACTGCTCATCAACTCCCTTACACTACTCACACTAGCAACCCTCCTAACCCCCATCGTTCTCCCACTTCTCTTCAAAAACTTCAAAAACACCCCTCTCACCATCACTCGCACCGTAAAAACTGCGTTCCTAACAAGCCTACTCCCAGCAACTGCATTCATTTACTCCGGACTAGAGTCCATTACCTGCCACTGAGAATGACAGTTCATCATAAACTTCAAAATTCCATTAAGCCTAAAAATAGACCAATACTCAATAACATTCCTCCCCATCGCCCTATTCGTAACCTGGTCCATCCTGCAATTTGCCATATGGTACATGGCCTCTGAACCATACGTAACAAAATTCTTTACCTACCTACTAACATTCCTGATTGCCATACTACTCCTGACAACTGCAAACAACATATTCCTCCTATTCATTGGCTGAGAAGGAGTAGGGATCATATCCTTCCTCCTCATCGGCTGATGACAGGGCCGAGCAGAAGCCAACACCGCCGCCCTACAGGCCGTAATCTACAACCGAATTGGAGACATCGGCCTAATCCTGAGCATAGCATGACTGGCATCAACCTTCAACACCTGAGAAATCCAGCAAGCCGTACACCCCCACCAAACCCCCACTCTCCCCCTCATAGGACTAATCCTCGCAGCCGCAGGAAAATCCGCACAATTTGGCCTACACCCATGACTACCCGCAGCAATAGAAGGCCCAACCCCCGTATCCGCCCTATTACACTCCAGCACCATAGTAGTAGCCGGAATCTTCCTACTCATCCGCATACACCCCCTACTAGCCACCAACCAAACAGCCCTAACCACATGCCTATGCCTAGGCGCCCTATCAACCCTATTCGCCGCCACATGCGCTCTGACCCAAAATGACATCAAAAAAATCATCGCCTTTTCAACATCCAGCCAACTCGGACTGATAATAGTCGCCATCGGACTAAATCTCCCACAACTAGCATTTCTACACATCTCAACCCACGCCTTCTTCAAGGCCATGCTATTCCTATGCTCAGGGTCCATCATCCACAGCTTAAACGGAGAACAAGACATCCGAAAAATGGGCGGCCTACAAAAAATGCTCCCAGTCACCACCTCCTGCCTAACTATCGGCAACCTGGCACTTATAGGAACCCCATTCCTAGCCGGGTTCTACTCAAAAGATCTCATCATCGAAAGCCTAAATACATCCTACCTAAACACTTGGGCCCTATCACTGACCCTCCTAGCCACAGCATTCACCGCAACCTACAGCATTCGCATAACCCTGCTGGTCCAAGCCGGACAAACCCGCATCCCCCCAATAATACCAGTAAACGAAAACAACCCACTAATCACTGCCCCCCTAACCCGGCTCGCCCTCGGCAGCATCATGGCGGGGATACTGATCACCTCCTTCATCACGCCAGCCAAAACACCCCCAATAACTATACCCCTCATCACTAAAACTGCTGCCATCCTAGTAACAATCCTAGGAATTATCCTAGCCCTTGAACTCTCAAACATAACACACACCTTCACCCACCCTAAACCAAACCACCTCATAAACTTCTCCTCCCTACTAGGATACTTTAACCCCCTAGTACACCGATTCTGCTCCAAAACCCTACTAGAAAAGGGCCAAAACATCGCCTTACACCTAATCGACCTCTCCTGACTCAAAAAAATAGGACCAGAGGGCCTTGCTGAACTGCAAGTAGCCGCAAGCAAAGCCGCAACCCTAGCACACACAGGGCTTATCAAAACCTACTTAGGGTCCTTCGCCCTATCTATTTTAGTAATGATCCTAACCACACAGACCCTCTAATGGCCCCCAACATCCGTAAATCCCACCCCCTACTAAAAATAATCAACAACTCCCTAATTGACCTCCCCGCACCCTCTAACATCTCTGCCTGATGAAACTTCGGGTCCCTACTCGCCGTCTGCCTAGCCACACAAATCCTAACAGGCCTCCTGCTAGCCATGCACTATACCGCAGACACCTCCCTCGCCTTCTCCTCAGTCGCCAACACATGCCGAAACGTCCAATACGGCTGACTCATCCGCAACCTACATGCCAACGGCGCCTCATTCTTCTTCATCTGCATCTACCTGCACATCGGACGAGGCTTCTACTATGGCTCCTACCTATACAAAGAAACCTGAAACACAGGAGTAATCCTCCTGCTCACTCTTATGGCAACTGCCTTTGTAGGCTATGTCCTACCATGAGGACAGATGTCATTCTGAGGGGCCACCGTAATCACCAACCTATTCTCAGCCCTCCCATACATCGGGCAAACCCTTGTAGAATGGGCCTGAGGGGGATTCTCAGTAGACAACCCAACCCTAACCCGATTCTTCGCCATCCACTTCCTGCTGCCCTTCCTAATCGCAGGAATCACCCTGGTCCACCTAACCTTCCTGCACGAATCAGGCTCAAACAACCCCCTAGGCATTGTATCAGACTGCGACAAAATCCCATTTCACCCCTACTTCTCCTTCAAAGACATCCTAGGATTTATCCTCATGCTCGCCCCCCTAATAGCACTGGCCCTATTCTCCCCAAACCTCCTAGGAGACCCAGAAAATTTTACCCCAGCAAACCCACTAGTAACCCCACCCCACATCAAACCAGAATGATACTTCCTATTCGCTTACGCCATCCTACGATCAATCCCGAACAAACTAGGGGGCGTCCTAGCACTAGCTGCCTCCGTACTAATCCTGTTCTTAATTCCCTTCCTCCACAAGTCAAAGCAGCGAACAATGACGTTCCGACCACTCTCCCAGCTCCTATTCTGAACCTTAGTAGCCAATCTCCTAGTCCTCACATGAGTAGGAAGCCAACCTGTTGAACACCCATTCATTATCATCGGACAACTTGCATCGATCACCTACTTCACCATCCTCCTGTTCCTCTTCCCCGCCGTAAGCGCTCTAGAAAATAAAATACTTAACTGCTAAATACTCTAATAGTTTATAAAAAACATTGGTCTTGTAAACCAAAGACTGAAGACTTACCCCTTCTTAGAGTATCCCCACACCTCAGAAAAAAAGGACTTAAACCTTTATCTCCAGCTCCCAAAGCTGGTATTTTGCAATAAACTATTCTCTGATCCTGACCCCTAAACTGCCCGAATAGCCCCCCGAGATAACCCCCGCACAAGCTCCAACACAACAAACAAAGTTAACAACAGCCCCCAACCTGCAACCAAAAACATCCCAACCCCTCGTGAATAAAGCATCGCAACCCCACTAAAATCCAACCGCACAGTAAACATCCCAACACTATCAACAGTAACAACCCCAAACCCCCAAGACCCAACAAACCCCCCTAACACCAGCCCTGCTAAAACTACCGCTGCAAGCGCCGCCGCATACCCAGCTACACGCCAGTCCCCCCAAGCCTCAGGAAAAGGCTCCGCCGCCAAAGCCACGGAATAGACAAACACCACCAACATACCCCCCAAATACACCATGAACAACACCAGAGCAACGAACGAAACCCCAAGACTCAATAATCAGCCACACCCTGCTACAGACGCCAGAACCAAACCGACAACCCCATAATACGGCGAAGGATTCGATGCTACACCCAAAACACCAACTACAAAGCAAACCCCTAGAAAAAATACAAAATAAGTCATTATTCCTACTCGGCTACTATCCGAGGCCTACGGCTTGAAAAGCCGTTATTGTCTTCAACTACAGGAACGGAGCCAAAATAGCCCGATAATGCTCCCGCCACTGCACCTCATGCCTTGCCCCCCCCCCCCTCCCCCCCCCGGGGAGTTCCGGGGGTTATTTGGTTATGCATATCGTGCATACATTTATATACCCCATATATTTATCTATGGTCCCAGTAATATACATTATTAACCAACTACCCTACTACGCAAGGACTAAACCCATCTCATGACAACCGGACATACTAATCTTAATGGACCATCCCTCCCAGATGACTAAAGATGAATGCTCCCAGACCCACCCCAACCAACAGCAACCACACAGCTTTAGACCATAACAAGGCCCCATATAAGTGAATGCTCAGTGGACATACCTCCAAATCCATAGTCCCTACCCATAACTCATGAAGCTCCGTACCAGGTGGATTTATTAATCGTACACCTCACGTGAAATCAGCAATCCTTGCACATAATGTCCGATGTGACTAGCTTCAGGCCCATACGTTCCCCCTAAACCCCTCGCCCTCCTCACATTTTTGCGCCTCTGGTTCCTCGGTCAGGGCCATCAATTGGGTTCACTCACCTCTACTTGCCCTTCAAAGTGGCATCTGTGGAAGACTTCCACCACCTCAATGCGTAATCGCGGCATCCTCCAGCTTTTTGGCGCCTCTGGTTCCTTTTATTTTTTCCGGGGTTACCTCACAGCTGGCCCTTCCCAGTGACTTCGGGGGTCCCACAATCTAAGCCTGGACACACCTGCGTTATCGTCCTATCCTATATCTCACGGGTTACTCAATGAGACGGTTGGCGTATATGGGGAATCACCTTGACACTGATGCACTTTGACCACATTCAGTTAATGCTCTCCTCCGCAGCTCTATATAATAGGGCTATTTAGTGAATGCTCGATGGACATACCTTAAAAACAAAACCACCACCCAACACAACTCCACGAATATATATATATACAAACAAATTCATAACAACATAACCTAAACTTATTAGAGAAACTCCAGTACTAAAAACAACAAAATCTGACAACAATCATTACTTTGACCCTTGCAAACATTACCCAATCTGCCAGCCGCCTGCCCCGTCCACATAGCTTACACCTAAAGCATGGCACTGAAGCTGCCAAGACGGCACACAGACATGCCTGCGGACAAAAGACTTAGTCCTAACCTTACAGTTGGTTTTTGCTAGACATATACATGCAAGTATCCGCGCCCCAGTGTAAATGCCCTCAACAGCCTGCCCCAGGCCTTAAGGAGCGGGTATCAGGCACACCCACGTAGTAGCCCAAGACGCCTTGCTAAGCCACA
>NW_028136708.1:0-18580 GCF_965140915.1 Aythya marila | reverse complement strand
GGTAGGATGTTCTTAATTTTTCTCCTAAGCTGTGCTAATGCATAGATGATGCATCTACTGAACTTTGAGCAATTACTTCCTAAATAAGGCAGGCTGGAAATAACTGATAGTTATGAAGAGAAAATAAATTGTGGGTGTTAACAAAGAGGCTGTGATTTTTGTGACTCTGTGGGAGTCACAGAGAGGCTGTGATTTTGCCAGAGTTTGTGACTTTGAAAAAGTAACACTTAGGGTCAGTCTTAAGATGGAGTTTTAGTTTGGAAACAACCAGAACTCATTTGGGCAAGGCTTTCAGTAACATTATTAATGAAAAATGAAGGGATGTTGTTTGAGTAAAGGACCAGACCAGATGTCCTTCAAGAGGCCCCTCTCCACCAAAATTACTCTGTAGTTCTGTGATTCTGAACCTGCAGACTATTGTCTGTCTTTAGCTCGTCTGCAGCCATGTAGGAATTCAGAAAGGCCAGATACCTTGCTTATAGGCACCCAGGTGGAAAGTGATGCTGGTTCACAGCAAAGAAGCAAGATCTTCTCTGCAACATCTCACAGTGTCATTGTCCACTTTTAATAAAATTGATTTCCTTACAATACTGATTCTGTTGATAAACTCCAGGAAGAAAATAAATTTTGGGTAACTGCTAGTGGACAATGGAGTTCTGATCCCTTTCTAATTCACAGTAGTCTTCACAAGTGTTAAAGAAAGATGTTATATTTTTAATTTAATTTTTTCATCTTGGAGATGACTGCTTTACTCCTAGTCACCTATATATTGTGTTGGATCTGGCTCTTAGTATTAATTCTTTGTCATAGCCAAAGAGTAAAATATTTACCTTCCTTAGATGCATGTGGTAAAGCTTAATTTATTTATTTTTACATTATTTTGGATCTTTAGATGCAAACTGGGATGTTAAACTATACCTATAAAATGATGAAAAACTGAAAATAATTTTTGAGACTATGAGAATAAAAGACTTCATTGAGAATATGTAGAGAAGTTGTATTATTTAAGATTCTTTTATATATATATATGTATTTCCTATAAAGCATCTCCTCTCTTTTTTTTTCTATTCCTGCTGTGTGTGAGTACTACCTTGCTGTCTACCACTGTTAGATCTCTGTAGGAAAAAAGGCAATTAATATTTTAAGAGGCTTCCTTGTAAAATAAAGGTTAAATCAAGTGAAAGAATATATATATATATAAATTATGAATTCTGATTTTGTTTTGGAAGAGTTAGTACCACATAAATTTAAAGCCATTATTGTAGCATTTTCAGGTTTAGTATAAGAAGTTACAAGGTATGTACGTGACTCCCCTAGTTCCTCTATTTTTTTTTGGTCAGAATTTTAATTCTTTCCAATGAATTTTTAGTGTTCCTCTGTTATTAATCTCATTACTATTGTAATTATTACTTATAGCAGTTAACCTTATTACTTCGATTGTTCTTCTCAAAATGCAAAGGAAAGCCAGAGAAACTTGAAATGAACTATAAACTTGATGCGATAGGGAAAGGGATGCAACCAGAAGGTGATATGACTGAAGCTGTAAATTACAGAATTAGTTTTGCTCTATCACCTTAGGAGCCAATACTAAGAACAGAACTATTCAATGACAGCCCATACAGCTGAACCTAGGAAACCCTTTTAATCAGGTCCTGTAAAGTACATGGTGAGAGACAAGTTCTCTATAAAATTGAGTGAACATGTCATGAAAAGATAAGCAAGGACATTGGGAAGCAAAAGTTACATATCAAAAAAATGTATTTGAGGTGTACAACACATTAAGAAAATAAGCTAGAGTTTATGCTTTGCATCCAAATTGTTGCAGTCAGCACACACAACTTTATCAGTGACCTAAACTGGGTTTGCTCACAGTTTCCATTAACCTGGGTATGGCTCGAGAGAAGAGTTTAAAGAATAATTAACATTTTCAAATTTGGATTTCTACAAGTAAATATTAAAATAAATAGTTCTTTTTAATTTATTTATTTATGGGGGCGGAGGGGGGAGTTTGAAAATTGGGGCCTTCTTGTCATATAAACTAAAGAAAAAAGAATGTAATATTGATGTGTGGTATGAAAAAGGAAAAAAAAAAAATCAAATCCTCACAATATTGGCAAAGCAGTAAAGTTTTCACAAGGTTTAATTCAGAGTAACCCTATATTAATAAATTCCTTATAAATATTAATTCACAAAAGTTAAAGAACAAAAAAACACTGATGTTTCTACCTTTTGGGAATACTATTTAATGATCATCAAGTAAATTTATTTGGCCAAAAAATAATGTTGCACTTATTCACTGTTTTCAGTGCAAACATGAAGAAGATGTTCAAATATTATTTAATAGCAGAAAAATATTCTCTTAATTTAATCTAATTTTAATTAAATCTCAGCTGTAATAAGGAAAGGCAAGGATGTTCTAACTGCGCAGAAATACTATAAAGTGCACCATCCATCTAATTCATTTTTACAGTTACTCCACTGAATTCAGGAGGGTCGATTCTCAGGCTGAATAAAAAGTTGATGATTTCATATTACACATGATTGTGGTGTAATTGGAATTACAAATGCATATATTTGGCTCAATGACTTTATTAAATTTCATATATAAGCAATTTTCAAAAGGATATTGTTAGCTCTGCCTATTTAAAATGAAACCTTCTTTCTGTTTTGGATCCTTCTTGGATGAGAGCATAAAAAAGCCTGTACTTTGTTCTGTACCCAGGTTCTAAACACTGTGCCATTCATTTTCAATTTGACATAATGATAAAAAGAGATATTTTTGTTTATCACTTTGCCAAACTTGAAAGAAACCCTAGGCTAGGGTTTAACGTCCTTTCTTTCAAGTATGTGTATTCTTGGATTTCCAAAGTTGAATTCAAACTTCCTGTCGCATCAAATCTTGCTGTCATTTGGAATAATATTCTCTTTATTCCATTTTACCAGCTTTTTATCATCATGACTATGACAAGAGTTATTCTTGTTGTTTGAATGGTGATGAAAGAAAAATAAGCTTGACAAGGCTAAGACTGGTGCCATCTCATGTATCTGCAGAGCTCTGTGGCACAGATCTCCATTTCTCAGCAGTCACCCAAAGATGTATTTCTCTCTCTCTTTGTCTTCATGATGAAAAGTAGGCACTCTCAAGGTACAATTCATCTGAGTCATCACAGATATCTCCCTTAAAAGGATATGGACTGCCCTGTACAAGTGCCTGTTCCATCCCTTGCCTCTGAAGAGAAATGAAGAACACAGATGCGATTTAGATTTTGACTTTCTGAACATCTACTTGTTAGTTAGATGAATCCCAACATACATTCCTGATTTGACTGTTATCATAGTGCCTACGTATCCTAATGAGATCAGGGCTTCAAATTGTAGGTATAGTCTCTGAGAATAGTTGGAGAAAATTTCTGTCCAGAAAAAAACTGTCATCTTATAGAGAAAATAAGCAAAGATAAATGGAGATGAAGTGACCTCCTCTAGATTTGTGGCAGAATCTTGGAGAAAGCTAATATCTTGGTTCAATACCCAACCTACAGAAACACATTGCCATTTAGAACACAAATCATCGGATGCATGGGAAGGCTTGCATGACACAAATATAGTGTTGGAGTGGGACGTCTGTCTTTGTTATTAATAACCCTCACTATTAGTGAAATTTTATTACTATTGAGTGATGCTAACCATAAGTAGGATTCCTGCTTCCAGGCATTGTGCATACATAGTGAGAGACAACAAATGCCATGCAGCTGCAATCCCCACAATCAGCCTGAGATATGTTCAATTGGGTAGTCAGGAAGGAAGCATTTCTGACCAAAAAGCATTTGTGAGTATATGGGGGACAGGAAACTTCATTGAACAGATAACATTTCAAGTGAACTGGAAATCTGGCAATAAAAGATATTTTAGTGAGGAGGGTCAGAGAGCTGTTGTTTGGAATTGATGCATTTGATAGAAAGTTTCATAGGCAAGCATAACTGCTGATTATATCAGTGGAGCAGATTTATGATAAAGCATTAAGAATAACCCAAATCCAGTGATTTACTAGTCACAACTTCTTGTAATAAATATAAGAAAAAACATACAGAAGATATTTTTATACATCTATATAAGAAAAACTATATAGAAGATGTATTAAAAAAAATCTATATAGAAGATTTATAAAAAAAAAAATAATTTTCCATCTGGTTTTCAGGAAAACAAACAAAAAAAACAAAACAAAACAAAAAAACAAAACAACAAAAAAAAACAAAACCACAAAACAAATAAACAAACAAACAAAAAAACCACCACCAACAACAACAACAACAAAACAGTAATATTTATGTCCAGAATGATAATTGCAGTTTCTTTCAGGAATCTTTAGAACTACTGACAAATGATGACAGAAAAGATCAATAAAAAGAAAGAAGAAGAAGAAGAAGAAGAAGAAGAAGAAGAAGAAGAAGAAGAAGAAGAAGAAGAAGAAGAAGAAGAAGAAGAAGAAGTAGAAGAAGGAAAAGGAAAGGGAAAAGGAAAGGGAAAAGGAAAGGGAAAAAAGGAAAAGGAAAAGGAAAAGGAAAAGGAAAAGGAAAAGGAAAAGGAAAGGGAAAAGGAAAGGGAAAGGGAAAAAAGGAAAAGGAAAAGGAAAAGGAAAAGGAAAAGGAAAAGGAAAAGGAAAAAAGAATAAAGAAAAAAGAAAACCCTGTGTTTATTATTTGCTGTTTAGAAAATTACAAAAATAATGGGAGGGGAGTGTGAAAAGATACAGCCTAGGTCTGTATATTTATCAGAAGCACAAAATGTCACATATAAGCAAGGAATACTACATAAAATATTAAGAGACTCTAATGCTGACTGGGAAAATTTATAGAGTTGGAGCTGTCTGTCTTAAATCATGCCCTCTAGTAATCCGTGCTTTATCTTGCCTAACTTGCATTCTCTGAGAGCAGTGAAAGTTTTTAATTGTGTGTATTTATAAAAAATTTACAAAGGACTAATTTAAACACTACGTTAAGATAATGATAACAATAATGATAATAATCTGAGATGCATGAATGGAGATGTTGCACAAAGGAAGGGTTACCTAACAGTAGTTCAAAGATACAAGGTTTTGTTTGTTTGTTTGTTTGTTTTTAATTAAAAATGACATTTATTTTTCTAGATGAATTATTGTTTGGTGGTTTGTTGCTCTGTTGGTTATGAAAATATGTTGCTTTATACTGGTCTGGTTGAAACTAGCCTTTCATTACAGCTTTAAAAAATTATTCTCCAGCTGCCACTACCAGCAAAATCAAGTTCACTGAAGTATCTTGCTAATTTTCATCTGGTTAAAAGGGTAGTTTTAACCTACCCTTTATTCCTACCTTATTCCTATTTATTATACCATATTCCTATTTATACCTACCTATTCCTACTTATTTCTATCTTATTCCTACTCTCCCTCCCCACCCCACCATTTTTTATTTTTTTTTTCTCTTGGACAAATCTGATGTAGAATAGGTAAAGTTCATGGGATATGTGAATTCAATGAGGTAAACTCACTTTTCATATGTATTCCTAATACCCATTTATTTTGCCCAGCATCTAAAGACCTTGAAATCACCACACAAACCCAAGATTTGGTAATATCTGGCACTCTTAGTTAATTAGAGCACTAAGTGGCTGCCAGTGGGTTTACTGATAACCCAAATAATTTAACCTCCCCCAGTGGAGATTATAATCTCCATTACATCCGTAGAATGAATACAATGGACAGAATGAGCTGGGGGACATCACACAGTTGATACATCCTTTTAAAAACCTCTACTTCATATCTCCAGTCTATAACTCTTATAAAATTTTCAGAATACACAGTTCAGTCTCTCACAGGCACAGAAAAAAACGTTTGACGATGATATTCATTTGTTTTAATGAAACTTTGATTTGGCAAAGAAAATCTGATGTTTCAACTTTTTGTTCCTGGTTTGATGATAAAAATTAATGTGAATACAATGATCTAAAAATTCTGAATTTTGACTAGCTCTTTCTTCTTACATTTATTCTTACCAAACTGTGGTATCAAAAGATGACATTCCTTAGTGGTCATATTGTGCAAACAGACAAGAAGATAATTCATGTCCAGAATTCCTTTAACATCAGTGACTTAAAATAAAAATAAATAAATAAATAAATAATATTACTACTTGGATTACTTTATAGGGAAATTAGATTAAGTAATTTAATTTAGATAAAAATGTCCAAAAACAAAGATGTGAGAGAAGATGGAACCAGTTGTCACAGTTTTTTTGTCACACTCAGTGCTTTATGTTCAAATAATCTCATTTATTTATTTATTTTTTAAATCTAAATTAACATTTCTGGCACATGGCCAAGTCTGAGCAGATCCCTCCATTAGCAGTGGGGCCTGAATGTACTGCCTGCTCAATCCTCCGGCAGCCCTGTGGCATAAATCACACAGGGATGGGTAGAGACCTTTCCCATGGACCCATGGACCCTATAATACAGAGTTACCTGTCATGAGTATTTCCCTATCTCCCTTAAATACAAAATGGCGTTCCAGAATAACAGGGATTAATGGAATAAGGCAAAAAAAATATACCGCAAAAAAAGGCGACAAGGTACCACCCCATTTTGTAAACTGGAAGGACTTCAGCTAATGCTCCATAAAAACTGGCTTAATATACAGTTATTACAAAGCTTAATTTTTTTGACAGATTAAGTGCTATTAAATCACTTTGCTCTGAAGGCACTAAAAGGTCACAAGATGAATTAGTTCAGGCCGTCTTAGCCTACTCCTCAGCACATTGCTCCACTCAGAAGAGAGGGGGGTGAAAAAAAGAAAACTGAACTGGAAATTATGACCCTCTAAATGTCTACAGGATGTGAAGCTGTGAAGAATGACAGTGCCTTGTCAAAAGCAGGCAGATGGGCTTTTATCAGCTTGCAGGGCAATTTTCTTCCTTTTTTTTTTTTTCCTTTCCTTTTTTTTTTCCTTTCTTTTTCTTTTTCTTTTTCTTTTTCTTTTTCTTTTTCTTTTTCTTTTTCTTTTTCTTTTTCTTTTTCTTTTTCTTTTTCTTTTTCTTTTTCTTTTTCTTTTTCTTTTTCTTTTTCTTTTTCTTTTTCTTTTTCTTTTTCTCTTTCTCTTTCTCTTTCTTTTTCTTTTTCTTTTTCTTTTTCTTTTTCTTTTTCTTTTTCTTTTTCTCTTTCTTTTTCTCTTTCTCTTTCTCTTTCTCTTTCTCTTTCTTTTCCTTTTCCTTTTCCTTTTCCTTTTCCTTTTCCTTTTCCTTTTCCTTTTCCTTTTCCTTTTCCTTTTCCTTTTCCTTTTCCTTTTCCTTTTCCTTTTCCTTTTCCTTTTCCTTTTCCTTTTCCTTTTCCTTTTCCTTTTCCTTTTCCTTTTCCTTTTCCTTTTCCTTTTCCTTTTCCTTTTCCTTTTCCTTTTCCTTTTCCTTTTCCTTTTCCTTTTCCTTTTCCTTTTCCTTTTCCTTTTTCCCCTTTGGTAGACTCTGATCCATAATGTTGCCCTTTAGGAAGAATTTTCCAGTTGAAAAGATCAGCAGACATAACCCAGCCTACCGCTTAGAACATTTACTTAGCTTGGATGCAATAATTTTTTTAACAATACAGATGGAGCATATACTTTTTTGAAATGGCTGCTTAAATAGGAAAAAATCTTCCCTTCTGTAGGGGATTTCATATGCATTTTGGTAAGGATGGCATCTCATGCCTTGTGATGTTTATTTATCTGTATTTCTCAAGGCATTTATACTCTGAAAGCAGACAAAGACTGTAGGCGTGTGTTGTTTCCAGTATTGTTTTCTCTATAGAGATTGATCACGCTGCCCTCAGTGAAGTTATTCCAGTTTTACAAGGTCAGTGTAAGTGGGATCAAAACTGAATCCCTGATGAACCTTTCATTAAATCTCTGGTGCATTTGTGCCTTCAGCCACAGCAGGAATGGCCCCTGCCACTGGGACTTGTTAAGCCCCACTCTGCCTGGGGCTTAATTTCACCCCAGAAAGCAGAAAAATTCAGTACTCAAGAACACTTTGTCCTTAATTCACCCTACTGGGGCCTAAAAGTTGTCGATCACACATTGTATTTTTCTACCCAGCACTTGAGAACAGCGGGGGATTTTTACATTCAATAGGCCATGAGCTGCATTACTTCAGCACAATTGATGAAGAAAGGATAGATCAGTGACCTTAGAGTTTTGGATTTCTTTACATTTTTATGGATGAATGTCATGGCTGTCACATCTCTTCAATGTGTGTTTTTTTTTTTTTTTTTTTTTTTCTTTTTCTTTATCATTCTCATTTTTCCTTTTCTTTCTATTTTGTGGGTCTAAGTCTTAGTTCCTACTCCTCACTAACAACTTGTGTGCTCATCAGCTCCAACAGTATTGACACTCTGTGTTCA
This sequence comes from Aythya marila, assembly GCF_965140915.1. Classification (NCBI taxonomy): domain Eukaryota; kingdom Metazoa; phylum Chordata; class Aves; order Anseriformes; family Anatidae; genus Aythya; species Aythya marila. Next base: position 10,183 of record NW_028136708.1, on the reverse strand, counting down.
CCCCCTTCTTTTATAATATAGAACAATCTTGACTCAGCAAGGTACTTAAATATGTCCCTGGCTTTAAGTACATGAATAGTGAGAGTAAAGTCAATGGAAGTCATCATAGCTTAAATTTTGACATGTGCTTAAGTACTTTGCTGTATTGGGTCTTCCTGTGTATTAAAAACCTGTTGGGATGCCAACATTTCTCCCTCAAATCCCTTATTGATCTTCTGAATCGATCTTCATCACAGATAGAGGAGTAATCATGTGAACAAAGAACTGCTGAATACTACAGCTCAAAACTGAAAAACATGAGGGTTGTTTAAATGAAGTAGTCCATGCAGCATCAACTCACTCTTCAAAACACAGCCCAAGTACTCAAGAAAGTTTGCATCAGCTTTATGTGAACAAGTTTGTAATAGCAGTGTATCAGTTCTGTAAGGACTAAGGTGAGATCAAGGACAAACCAAAATGATTGAAAACACTGGCTAATGAAGACTTCATCTCTAAATCCAGCTGCACCAGTAAAGTTACCTTCTAATCCAGGTTTTCAGAAACAGGAACTCATATTGACAGACATTCTTTTCCTTATTGAAACAACTCCAACTTAAATCTTATTCACTAAGATCAGAACTTTATTTATATTAAAAAGGCAAACCAACCAACCAGTCAACCAAATAAACAAAATGAATCACAATAGTTATAGGATAAAAAAAAAATAAAAAAAAAAATGAGGAAAGTTTTCCATGAAAACTTCTAATTTCAGTTACTTATCAAGAGTATTCATAAACAGTGACAGCTTGAGGTATCATATTTCCAACTGGACATTGCCTTCTGGTAATAATAGCATTCAACCATTATTTATTTTCTACTCACAAAAAGTCTAATATTTTTGATATCTCTTTCTTTGATTCCTAAAATGTTGAGTCCTTTCTTTCTTACTGCAAACCAGAATCATTTTCCTAACTACCAGATGGACTCTTAGAAGGAAACGTTGACATTTCCTGGATAGTTGTCACTGCAGAAAAGAAAATGAAAATATAGCTTAATTACATTACAAAAGGTATGGATGCATTAGTCCAGTCATGAGACTCAGTTGTACATCTCCTTTCCTAAAGACTTTTTTTTTTTCCACATTAGGTTCAATGGCATTCAGCTCTCAGCCTCACTAGCAATATATATGATTTCCTACATTTTTTTACAAAATAAATAGGATGCAAGTAAAAGTACTGTCAAAAAATGCATGCACAAAGCTTCCCTTCTTTAAAACAACTAACTAACCAAAAGGCAAGCACTTTGTCAGTACAACTAAAGATCTGGAGTGTTTTTTGACCCTTTTCTTCCAAAGTAATGTTGATCCTCATATAAAACTAAAGATTTTCCATTTTGAAATTTTAAATGTTAATTGAAACATACTGTTTTTTTTTTTTTTTGGGGGGGGGTCCAACTGACATTCCAAAATAAAGGAAAAATAGCATTTGGACTTGAAATAGAAGGTCTCTGAATGTATAAGAGAATGTACATCCTGCCTCTCAGTAAGTTTAATTCCCCATCTGATGTGCTAGTGTGGTCATATTGCTTATTGATCTGTGTTCTGAGCTAACACAGATATCAACTATAGGTGGATCTGTGTTTCATATACATACTTTGAGGGGAAGATGCACTCGCTCCATTGAAAAAACTGTTAACGTCAATATTAGCTGTTTTTCCACTCATTTTTTAGCTTTTTTTTTCCTTTAATAAGGAAATTGTTGAAACTAGTGAAATGCCAGTTGAAACAAACAAAAAAATAACATCAAAAAAAAAAAAGAAAAAAGAAAAAAGAAAAAAGAAAATGTTAAGTAGCAGAGAAAAGGAAGGAAAGAGAGAAAAAAGAAGGATATTTCATGTGGCAATAAAGTGGTTAACAAATGCCTGGAATCAAAGAAGACTCTCTGACCATATTCTAGCCTTGACCTTTGCACACTGCCATCAGCAGATCTTTTCTTACAGTCAGGAGTGATATTACTGTTTCCAGTTTATAATCCTGTTCACAGACTTGTATAAAAGTAGCTTGACTCATCTGTCCAGAAAGTTTGATAGCTATGTCCTGTGAGAATCAAGAAGAAAAACCTGGAGTGGTCATCCCCCCTTGTCATTTATGAAGAGCCCAATTTAATTGCACAAGGTGAGTGAAGCACAAAAGAGCAAAGAAGAAACTCAAAATCCCCAAATTAAAAACAAAACCAAAGCCCCCTAGGAGGTTTGTATGGTATTTTTCCATAACTTTTTCATCACTGAAAATGACAACAGGACTTAAAATCCATAGAAAAGCACAAATTCCTCCATGTGTTTAAAAAAAAAAAAAAATCAAGTAGGTGGTGCATCTTGCTAAAATGGAGTTGAAAATATTTAACCCAGTAAGACCTTAATGTTATGTTAATATTGTACAATGGAGTTGAAAAAAAAAATAGGAAAAGAAACATTCTTCAGTTCAATGTGTATATTTTACCCTGGAAGTAAAATTCTTTAAAATTCTACATTTATTCTTTTTCATTCTATATTATTCTTCCTCATGACTGATACAGAAATTCTGAATTTCAATGAATATTCAGTTGCTGTTTTAGTCTACCTCAGGAGAAAAGAAAATGATTTTAGCAAATAAAATTAAGCTTTATTTAAACATTTTTGTTCTTTAAATGAATTCTGCTTCTTAAGAATGGGCAGAAGTACACCTGCTGCAAGAAAGATGGATTTTCTCATTAACGCTGTGAATATTTGACATAGTGTTTTTGAGCACAGACCTCTTAGGTAAATGTTAGTCAATAAAGAAGCTTTCTGAAAGATTATATGCAGACTTGTATGCAAACTGCCCACTAGATTTAAAAAAAAAAAAAAAAAAGAAAAGAAAAAAAAAAAAAGAAAGACCAACATGCAATCCTAGTAGTGATTACGATGTTTCAAAGTAATATACACAAAGCTATGATAATCATGGCAAATTATTGATCTAGGGATATAGGAAGAAAAAGAAAAAAAAAAGTTTTTTAGAGCTTGACGTAACTAATTTCTTTAGGTGAGAACTGTAGAGAAAACTTGACAAAACAACTTGAACTGTTGACATCACTTCATATGCACTGAACAATTAATTGCAGTAACATTCTCTTAACTGGGACGCATTCAAATAATCCACCCTCAAGGATGAGTTTTATCAACTCATGGAGTTAGCCACAACAGCTCATCCAGAAATGATATTGTCAAGTATCATGAGGTATATAAAAAAAGACTTATCTTCCCCTATTGCCAGTGGAGAATAAAGAAAGTGGGTTGTGTTTCAGAGCACCTAAACTGGTGGCCACTCTGAATCATCCCCAGTAAGGACCTTGCATCTTTCCATTGATAGAGATGTGGTCTCAGAAATTAATTTCCACTGGATTTAGGCTTAGTCAGGACAAATTTGATCTGACAACAATATGAACACATCAGTATCTTTATCTGTGTAAGATACTTAACACTGAACAAAGAACATTAGCAGCTCAAACAAAAGCAGATTAAAGCCAGTTCTTGTTTGTTTGTTTTCTTACACTTCCATGGAGAGAAAATAAGTGAGAAAAGAATAATATTTCCATTGAGAAGATATTTTCTGGGGATTTCCTATTTATCTCAACAATCTTGTTTCTGTATGCTTCAGGACTTCACTTATTTGTTTTATTTTCTTTTCCTTCTCTCTCATATTCCTGCCTCTGAAGGTTTATATCCAAATTCTTTTTTCTTCTTTGTTATATTTCCCATCCTTTTGTCTCTTCTGTTTCTCTCATATTTTTATCAATACATTTCATTCCTCTTCCCACTACATAATAAAAAGAAGAAGAAATAACTGATAAGACTATTTTTTAACGCTATATCCATTTACTATGCAAATATAATTCCTAATTAGCTGGTAAATTCTCTGAGGGCTCATGTATTTGACTAGTACATTATTTGACTCCATTCTTGATTTAACCCTCCAGGCCTAACTGTAAACAGCATTTCCTAGGTGCTTATCCCACTCTACTCTTCACTGGTGTGGCCTTACCTCAAGTACGGTGTGCAACTCTGGGTACCACGGTACAAAAAGCACATTAAACTGTTGGAGAGTGTCCAGAGGAGGGTGACGAAGAAGGTGAAGGGCCTAGAGAGGAAGACCTCTATGAGGAGTGGCTGAGGTCATTTGGCCTGTTCAGTCTGGGGAAGAGGAGTCTGAGGGGAGACCTCATTGCAGTCTACAGCTTTCTCGTGACAGGGAGTGGAGGTGCAGGTGCTGACCTATTCTCTTTAGAGACCAGCAATAGGACCCACAGGAATGGTGTCAAGCTGAGACGGGAGGATTAGACATCAGGAAGAGGTTCTTCACCAGAAGGGCTGTCATGCACTGGAACAGGCTCCCCAGTGAAGTAGTCACGGCACCAAGCCAGTTAGAATTTAAGAAGCATTTGGACTGCACACTTAGTCACATGGTCTAAAATTTTGGGTAGGCCTGTGTGGTGCCAGGAGTTGGACTCGATGATCCTTATGGGTCCCTTCCAACTCAAGATTTTCTATGATTGTATGATTATCCTATTACAGGTTTGTAGTAAACATATTTGTGTTAACAACAAGGAACGATATACATACAAAAAGGTGTGTGTGTGTGCTCAAAATTGTTTATACTTTTTATGCTGCCTTTTAAGCTACTTCATAAGATACATATAATATCAGACAAATAGATTGTTTAGCACTATTATCAAAACAGTGTGTACTCATGAGGCAGTAAATATATTTTCATTTCAGTGGAGTGTCAAAATAAAGTTTTCTTTGTTTCTTTATGAGAAACATAAGCATGAAAAAAAAAATAATAATTGGTTTCTGTACAATCCTAGGCACAACTAAAGTCTGTGGGAATTGAGAGAACCCTGTACTTGATGGCTATTGGAGTTTTTCATGTTATTTTATCTTGCCCTTCTGGCCTGGTCTTTTGATTGTCTCTATATTTTGCAGCTGTCAGTAGGATGTTAATGTGTTATGACACACTTACCAAATAACAAAAGAAAAAAAAGTGATTCATCTTGAAGATTAGACCTGTCATATAATTGTACATAGACTATAACAAATCAAAATAAATTATTCCTTAGAATATATATTGGCCTTATACTTTGAGTGCACATGAGCATGTGTGGGCACATTTGTGTTGGGAACGATATAATAAAATTAAATTAGAATTGCAAGGAACTAGTAGTTGACATATTTCAAAGATAAACTATTTGAGATAGCTTATTTTTTGACAAGTCAGCTCAGCGGTCCTACTTCGCCCTCCTCCCCCCCCCCTTCCCTAGATGTCAGGTTAGCCTCTGTCTAAAATTTCTGGGTCTACCATTACTCACACATACACACACATGCACACACACGTATTTCTCCTGAGGAAAGACTTCAACTTTGTGGCAAAACTGAAGAAAGCATGTCAGGAGGCTGTCGGTAAAAAAAGCAGCTTCTTTCCTACAAATGTTTTTGGACTCTGTCCAAAATTCACCCTCACTGCCTTTTACTCTTGACACATTTTCCCTACGGAGTCAAAGATTTTTTTATTATTTTTTAAACAACTGGCAGATTTTAGGTTGTGTACCTCCACTACTAGTCTGGGAGTCCAGGATTCAAAGAGCAGTGACTCTATATTCATGTCGATATTAAATAAGCATGGCATTTAAAGACAACTGTGGGCAACTTTTTCTTTTGATGCTATCTTGGGATTTTTTTTAAAGGGTTTTATATAAGACATCAAATAGTTATGAGGAATGTGGCTGTGCTTTTTATAACACAAGAAAGGTTAAGAGCAGAAATCTTTATAGACATTGTAAGAAGTTCCAGGGGAACAGAAAGCTCTGTGGACTCAGAAGATGGATTTCACCTTCAAGACTAGGATTCAAGTTCACCAGAGGAATTTCAAAGTAACAAGTGTTTTGATCTCAGCTCAGTTCTTCAGGGCTTTGTATGTGTGTGTGTGTGTGTTAGTTTCTCAGAAAGAACTACATTTTGCATCTAATCTAAAGAGGTTAGCTCCCTATAGATTAAAATTCAAATGGCAGAGAAAATACAGTTTCTCTGTAGTTTGAACCCATTCGAAGTTCCTGGGAGAACTCACCTGCTTCCAGATACCTCATCTTCATGAATAATTTTTAATTGGCTTTGGTGCTATTTCTCTTTCCTGTGTGTCAGGCTGCTCCTACTCTCTTATGTTGCAAGGATAAGCACACATTGAGAATGCACAGGTATCTCAAGATGTGTTTGAGCTTTTCTGAAGGGAAGAGAAGGATAAGAAGAAGCTTTTACGTGTATAGGCAGGCAAAGGGAGTCCAAAAGCCTCAGCAAGAAGGGGCTTGTGGAAAAGCTGTGAGTTGACTCCATTAAAGAAAAAGGTAGAGCAGGTCCAATTCATGTGAACAGAGTTATGGAGTCTTGGAAGTAGGCTGTTGGCCTAGAGACAGGTAAGATAGTAAGGACAAGCATTGCATATAATGCCAAAATGCAACACATAGCAAAAAGTAGACACTGAAAGAGATGGTCTGGAGAAGAATAGAAAGAATACTTGAGTACCTATGAAATAGGCACAGAACAAGATCAACCTCAAGAAAAGAAACAGCTCAAAAAAGAATTAGCAAGTAAATTGTCACTGAACAAGACTGCTGCGAGCCATACAGCAAGTTAGTGATGGCACAAAGGTCGTTTTTTAACCATTTTTCAGCCTAGAAAATTTCAGCCTAGGAGAAATATAGACACAACAGAAAGCAAATGCAAACAAAATGACCATACCAGAAGGGATTTATTATTATTATTATTTTTAAATAACTTCCACTAAAGTTTTCAGCGATTCAGAGGTATGATAAAAAATAATGAACTGCATAAAAGAGATGGAAATTAACTGCCAACAGACCAAAATTTGCCCTCAAAGATCAAAACTTGGAATACTTGGCCTGACTTAGATCAGGACTATCAAAAATCAACCACGTTCAAATATGAGGAGGTTGTTTGGTATATGATAAGATACATAAGCAAATACACCACGTGGAGATGAAGACCTCAGTTCAGTTGTCCACATGTAGGCATCTGCTGCCAACTGACATACTCCAGGCTATTCTGCCTGGCCTCCAGCAGGAACTCTATTCAACAGGTAACTGTTACTGATAACTACAGGTATCCCATAAATGCTGTGTGGTGTTTACTGGTGATATTTAAATATTTTGGGAACTCTAAGCTATCACTGCTAGATATTTTTGTTTAAGCTACTGAACAAAAGCCTGTATGTGGGCTGATGTCTAACTCATGTCTAAACATGCCAATGTTTACACATAGAATAAATTTTAACTACGTTTATGAAGACCCAGAGAGATGTTCAAGTGAGAAAATGCACCTGTCTGCTATGAGATGAGCTGGATTACTTTTTAGATACTGCTGACTGAAGTAATTAGATCTTCATCAACTATAAAAAGACCTTGGAGAAACAAAGAGCATGTAAGTAGACTCAAAGTAGTTTGACTACACCATCAGCCCATGACTTTCTGGTGTAGCATCTGAACTGCCAGATGAGATTTCCTAGGGCAGCTCACATGTTAGACTCTTGTACGAACAAACAGCTGAATCAAGCATCAAATGACCGAGCTGTCACATTACCCTATAAAATACTCACTACAAGTATACAAATAAAAGGAGATAACTACCAACAAACAGAAATTTTTCAGGAAATGCTGTCTGGTTGTGGCTTTGGAAAATTACATAGTTCTTATTAACAAAATAATCATCAGTCCCTAATTATAAATACAAGATGCATTTAAAAGTGAAAACATGATTTTTTTCACTATTTGTGTTGTGTCAGAGGTAACATTAGGTGAAAAAGAAAGATTGTCTGGAGGTTATCACACTTACATTGGGACTTAGAAACTAGAAGTTTAATTGCTAGCTCTGCCACAGATTCCTCATACCACTCTTTTATTTTTTGTATTACTGTAGACTCTAGTAGAACTATTTATATTGTGCTTTAAATTCATTTAGTCCTTTAGTTTTACAAACCCAGAAAATATGACTTTTTTTGTTGTTTCGTGTTTATCATGTCTACTTTGCTTTCAAAACCCTTTGCATAGGTTCTGTGTCAAGTCCTACCTACACAAAGAGGTGTTTTGTTTGTTTGTCTGTTTTTACTGGCAAAAGTCACCCTTCCTTCACACCATGGGGAAGCACAGTTACATTTATATTGGAGTAATTTTTTCATATGTGACTGCAGTGATATTCTGAATACTGCAGTTTGCTTTCAGCACAATCAATGCAAATCCCCCAGTACCTTGTAACACTTAGTAGGATTCATTTAAATTTCTGTTTACTTTGCAAGTAACATTTTGTTTTCTGCACATGCATAAGAAAATTTCACTGTGTAATACCCCACCTCCAAAAAACAACCTACCCCTTCCTAAGTGTAGTAGTCTTTCTTTACAATGTACAATTGCATACAGTCTTGTCATGTTCCCATCCACTTCAGTGGAAGAATCCACATTACTCCAAGATGCAATACGTTTCTCAGCAGTCCTCTCCTGGGAAGGCATGCTGCAGAAGAATATGTATGTAGTCTCTCTTCAACCTATTTTAAGATGGTGCTGATGATGGTTGTATGCTGGTTACATGGCAAGTTGCATTACTGTATCCTATGAGAGAGGCTGTTGTGTTTCAGAGATGTCCACTTTAAGTTCCTCAGAAAGAACATAAGAGAAGATTATTTTTTTCACCTTGCAGGATAACTGCAGATGGTCTGCAAAAGAAAAAAGTCAGGATAACACCAGGATTCTAGAAGTAGTTGCTCTGTTCTATATTCTGACACAGGAACTGTTAAAAGGATGGATTTCAGAGATAAAAAGAAAGCAGTGACTCTGAAATATTGTAATTGTTGACACAATATAATGCAGATGTTGGCAAAATACCATGTTCCCAGGGAGAAGTGAATCAGACCACACACCATCTGACCATTCGTTACACTGTGGAAACCTTTGAAGCGCATTCAGTACAGCAAGCACAGCACTGTTCTAGCTGACTAAGTTGCACCCTGTATTTCAGGCTTTCAAGGCCACAAGACAGAGATGCCAATTTTAACAAAAAGGTTTTTCTGCAGGAAGGAAGCAGGGTATTATTATATATTACATTTCTTGACAAGGCAACTGGAAAAAAGTGCATTCATTCTCTCTGCTAGCTCATAGTCTGTATATGAAATAAAAGAATATGGAGGATTTAAACAAAAAGAAATAAAAAGAAATTTGCTTTTAAATAAAAGAAATAAAAGAATATGGAGGATATGGCTCCGTGAAGGTGGAGCCAGCAGCGTCAGCGGCGGGCTATTTAAATTGGAACCCACCGCCATTTCACTGCCATTTGCCAAGGCGATCGGCTCCGGGGCAGACACATTCTGCAGCGGAGTGGGGGATCGGGCCAGGCAGGGCTAATTTTTCCAGCATCGAGCCTACTTGAGGGAGCCGCCAGGACCCGGCAGCCCTCGTGAGGGAGGCTGACGAGGCGAAGGCGGAGCCAGCAGCGCCCCCACCACACCCGTTCAAAAGCTGCCCCTAGGGAGCGCGAGCGACCAGGAGTGTGGCGAACAGGGCGGGCAAACAGAGTGTGGCGAGTCATAAGGGCGGGGCACGGCAGTTAGCGCAGCAGTTCACGCAGGCAGGGCGCGCAGGAAGGGCAGAGCGTTCCCCCGCCCATACGAACACCTCCTTAACGACAGCCGTTAGCTAGGTGATAATGGTCTCCACCAGGCACGGTGCGCTCTCCAGGAAGTCGGTACACACCCAGACCAACTACCCGTTAAAAAATGCCGCAGTTCAGGTCACCGGATGCAAGGAGTGTCTGAGCCTGTTGCTGCCATCGGCGGGAGGCAGAGAAACTGTGTGCGTGAGGTGCGAGCAGGTGGATGACCTGGTCCGCATGGTGGCGGAGCTCAAGGAGGAGGTGGAGAGGTTGAGGGATATCAGGGAGTGTGAGCGGGAGATAAACTGGTGGAGTAACTCCCTGCAGGGTCTCAAGGAGAGGTTCCGAGGTGAGACACCTCAAATGGGGGTGGACCCCCTGCCCTGTAGCCGTCAGGCAGAGGGAGGGAATCTGGGAGTTGAGGAGGAATGGAGACAGGTCCCCGCTCGACATCGCAGGCGATGCCTTCCCCTTCCGGCCCCTC
>NW_028136709.1:0-15495 GCF_965140915.1 Aythya marila | reverse complement strand
CCCCTGGGGGGCAGAGGGCGCAAAATGGCTCCGTATCAAGTTCGCCAGCGCTGGGGCCGTGGCTCCAGTGCCAGAATGGTTCCTTCTACGAGCTCACCCGTCACGTTTCGTTCTTAACTGTCCCAGTCCCTACTGTCCCTCAACCCTAACTGCTAACCCAAAGGCCAAACTCAAAATAACCCCAAATCCAAAAAACATGCCAAAACCCAAACCATAAACCTTAACCTCCAACAGGAAGCCCTACCCATAATCTCAACCAAAAACCCAATCCTACACCTTCTAACCCCTCCCCTAAGGATACCTGCCATCCCTCAATGCCAAAACAGAACTCAAGCCTTTCACCCTAACACTTAACCCCATGCATAAACCCCAAACTTAACCCGTATTCTTGCACTCCAACTCTAAATCCCGAAGAAATAATCACAAACCATAATCCCCAACCCAGAACTTTGCCCCTCAACCCCTTTCCCAAACCACTACCCCTAGCACTAACCTCTACCCTAACCCTAAACCCGAACCCAGGGACCTGCAGGCTGGGAGGTGTCCGGGAGCACAGCTGAGGTGGGACCAGCGCCTGGTGACGCTGGCGACGCTGTCACCCTGCCTGGCCACAGCACAGCTGTGTCACCCACCCCAACGGCTCCAGCGACCACAGCTTCCCCCAGCACCTCCCAGTTGGGTGACCCCAAACTGCTGACACACGAGGGCAGTGCAGCCCTCGAGGGACCCAGGTGGGCTGGGACACCGGGGACAGGGACCTCAGGACACTCACCGGTGGTCTGGGGCAGGAACGGGCCCAGAACTGGGGGCAGACACCACGTCCTGCCACCACCACCCAGGGGTCCTGCTGTCCCCAGGGACCCCCAGGACCCAGAGAAGCTCCCCACTGCCCCCAGGGAGCCCATCAGCAGCACTGAGGGCACACCCAGCCACGTGCTGGGCTTTCGGAAAGTTTTTCCCTCAAAATCACACAACACAGCACAAACCTCTCACCTGCTGCAGTTCTTCAACATCACTTTTTAACCCCAGCGTCACTGCGTCAACCCAGCCGCAAAGACACCGACGCCACCAGCAGCATGTGGAAACCTCCCCCACCCCCCTATCCCTTGTAGGGAAAATGGTTGCACATCCTGAACAGTTCTCTACGTATTCCTACTGCCAAGCAAAGCCCTGTTCAGTGGAGGCAAAATGGGTCAAGAAAGGGCTTTTCCACTTGTGGGAACTGAAGTGTTTTTGCAGAGTTACATTGTTTAGAAGGAGGGAATGTGGTACTGAGATATGCTTACAGTGATAAGAAAGTTTAGCAGGCGACCTTGTAAAATGCAGACAATCAGACTCCTTAGGACAATTAGGTGAAAATCACGGTGTCAAGTCAGATAAGTGAAGAAGCATGACCACTTCAAGCAGTAAAAATGTCAAAAGAAATTTGAAATTTAACAGGCCAGCGACTGAAGGCCATGCATTGTTTGTGAAGCATTAGATAGATTGTGAATCTGGATTACCCCCTCAGTGGGGAAACAGGGGAGGGTCCTGCCATCAAAAGGTATATAAACTGTGTTTTGGAACTAGTAGATGCGCTCTCTCCTGCTTGTGGGGCGCCCGCCATTGCAATCGCGAATAAACTGCTACTTCACTGAGATCCTCGCCTGAGCCTAAGTTATTGGCTACGGAGTGTTTCTCACACACTCATTGCTGACTCAGAAAAGCTCCAGAAGAGTTGGTGCTGGGTATGGACACGGAGGGCTGGAGATGGCAGAGACAGGTTTTGGTTTCTGTTTTCCTCCCCCACAATCACAACTTTTGGCTCCCCAAGGCTGGGGCTGCCCTGCACGGGCATGGGGAGGAGCAGCTGTGGCAGCCGGCAAACGCAGCCACAAATTACCCAGGACAAGCAAAAGCAAAGAAAACCACCCCAAGCAGAACGTGACCTCCTTTCTCACCCGCTCCCTCTCTGCCTTTCTCGGCTTTTCACTCACCAAAACGACAAATGGGGCTTAGCCACGCACCACAGCCTGCGGCTCACGACCAAACCCAGCACATTCGGGTTGTCAGAGCTTTCCAATTCCCCAAACGCTGGCTTCTGCACGCATTTTAGCGGCCCCCCCTCAGCCAGAGACCACCCCCGCCGTTATTTCTGGGGGAGGGCAACTGTAAAGGGAATACAAATGCAAACCAGCGGCACCTCTCCGGCCTCAAAATGGCGGCCGCGCGTCTGGGGAAAGCCTCCGTGAGGGGACGCCTCTGCTCACAGCGCTGCCCCCTGGGCCCCACAACCAAAGCAAAGAAGAACACCGGCAGAAAAAGGCCAAAAACGGGTGAAAACGGGTTACTGGGCCGGCCGGGGAGGCTGCAGCAGGGCTGCGACGCCTGGACGAGGCGGCGGCGGCTCTTCAGCGCCTCAGCCGCGGCCCGTGAGCGCCGCCATTTGGGAGAGGAGGGAAAGCGGCGGAGGGGGCGATGGGCGGGAAAACCCTCGCCCCTGATTGGCTGGTGATGGCTGGAGGCGGGAAGTGGCAGCCACTCAGGAAGCGGGGCGGGCAGCAGCCGCACCTTGATTGGCTGAGAGCTGCCGCCTCAGCGAGGGCGGGAAGCCTGAGGCGCCTCCGGAGCCTGGGGACCCCCAAAAAGGTACCCCCAAAAACCCCCAGGGGCCCCCCCAACAATTCAGGCCCCCACCCAAAACCCCTCAGGGCTCCCCCCAAACACCCCCTGGCCACCCAACCATCTTCCAGAGCGCCCCTAAACACCCCCAGGACCTCCCCAACTCCTCCTAGGCCCCCTTCAGGCCCCCGCACAAAACACCCAGCCCCCCCCAACCTCTCCGTGTCCCCAAAGCATCCCCAGGACCCTCTCGAATCCCCTCATGGCTCCTCCAACCCCCCCAAGAGCCCCTTCGGGCCCCCCAAATGCCTCCAGGACCCCTCCAACCCCCCCCCCAGGACTCCCCTGAACCCCCAGGGCCCTCCCAGATTCCCCCAAATCACCCAGCCCCCCCTGAAACCCCTGAGAGACCCCCAGACATCTTCAGCACCCCTCCCAAAGCGCCTCCAAACCCCCCAAGGGCCCCTAGACTGCCCCCCAAAAGCCTCCAGGACCCCCCAGCCCTGCCCCCTCCCCCTCAAGTCCTCCCCCCAACACCCCTGGGGCCCCTTCAGCCCCCCCCAACCATCCCCAAGAGCCCCCCTCCCCCCAAGGGTCCCCAGACCTCGTCCCCCCCCCCCCCACACCTCAGGACTCTCACAGGGTCCGTCACCACCACGGCCGCACCCCCTTGGGAAAAGCCACTTTATTGCCACCCCCCTTCTCGGGGGGGCAAGGGGGAGGAGCCAATCGCGGCCCCTCCCCTGACTGGAAGCGCTGCGATTGGTGGGGAGAGGGGAGAAGGGGCGGGGCTTGTGCTTCGACGCCCGCCCCCCACGTGGCGTGCAGGGGCGGGGCTGGATTATTGCTCTCGGTCACCGCGGCTCCCATAAGTGGGCGGGGCTCCGCCTGCTGGCTCCGCCCCCGGGCGTCAGTCCGGGGCTGGGATTGGTTGTGGCGCTGAGCCACGCCCCCCTCCAACGGAGGGGGGAGAGCCCCGCGGCAGGGGGCGTGGCCCAGCCCCAGAGGAGGGGCGGGGCTCATGCAGGATCAGACCAATCAGGTGAGAGGGGGCGTGGCCTACACGGCCCCTAGGAGGCCCTGCAGCTCCTGCAGGAGGGAGGGGGAGAGCAGGGGCAGCACCTGGGGGGGGGGGGGGGGGTAATTAGGAGGGGTTAATTAGGGGGAGGGTAATTAGGAGAGGGGTAATGGGGAGGGATAATGGGGAGGGATAATGGGGAGGGGGCCGCCCCCCCCCCCAGCCTCACCTGCAGGGCCCGCAGCTGCTCGCGGAGGAGCTCGGGGCTGGCGGCCCCCAGCAGCACCGCGCTGACCCCCTCGGCACGCAGGCACCAGGCTGGGGGGGACACGGTGAGACCCCCCCGTGTCGCCATGTGCCCCCCCCCCCCCCCCCAGTGTCCCCGTGTGACGTCATGAGCCCTCCTTGTCCCCCCCACAGCGTCCCCATGTGACATCGTGACCTCCCTGTGTCCCCATGCCCCCCCATGTCCCCACATCCCCCCGCCATCCCCATGACCCCTCTTGTTCCTGTATCCCCATGTCCCCTTGTGTCCCCACGTCTCCGTGTCCCTCCCATGTCCCCCCCGTATCCCCCATGCCCCCCCCCACGTTCCCATGTCCCCAGTGTCCCCATGTCCCCCCCGTGCCCCCCACCTATGGCCAGCTGCGGCACGGAGCACCCCAGGCGCTGGGCCAGCGGCTGCAGCTCCTCCACCTGGCGGCCCTGGGGACATCGGGGGTGACATTGGGGACACGGGGGGGGACACTGGGGACACGGGGGGGACATAGGGGACACCGGGGGGGCCTTACCTTGCCTGGGGGAGCGCCGTGGGGCAGCAGCTCCTCATCTGGGCTGGGGGCCACCGGGGACCAGGTGACGGCTCCCAGGCCTGGGGGCGCAGGGGGTGAGCCCGGACCCCAAACCCACAGCCCCAAACCCCCAGACCCCCACCCTTGGCCCCCCCCCGCGCCCCCACCCCATAGAGTTCCTTGCAGAAACCCCCTCCCCAACCCCCCCGTGTGCCCCTGACCCCATAGAACCCCCACCCAATAGACCCCCCCATATACCCCCACCCCCTAGAACTGCCCCATAGCCCCCCCCACCCCACAGCCCCCCTTATGAGCCCCCACCCCACAGAAACCCCCTGCCCAACCCCCCATGTGCCCCTGACCCCATAGAGCCGCCACTCCATAGCCCCCATCCCAGAGATCCCCTATGGGTGCCCCCACCCCATAGAACCCCCCCCCACCCCACAGACCCCTCACGTGTGCCCCCCCCACGTGTGCCCCCCCCCCCCCCACCGATCTGCCGGAAGAGGCGGGGCTCCGGCGGTAGCTCCGCCCACTGGCACACCGGGGCCACCAGGTTGCACTGCCGGGCCACCGCGTACGCCTCCTGGGGGGGGGGGGGGTGGGTGTCACCGCCTGACCCCCCCCCCTCAGGATCCTGTGACCCCCCCCCATGGTCCCCCCCGCCCCCATATGGCCCCAGGGCCCCCAATATGGCCCCCCATCCCCTATAGCCCCATGCCCCCCCCCATCCCCATGTCCTCCCTTGTCCCCCCCAGTTTCCCCCCTGCCCTCCAGTCCCATGTGTCCCCCCCATGCCCCCCCCAGCCCATCTGTCCCCATAATGTCCCCATGTCCCCTCCATGTCCCCACCGTCCCATATGTCCCAACGTCCCCCATGTCCCCACGTCACCCCCCCTCCCTGTGTACCCCCCATGTCCCCCACTCCCATGCCCCCATCTCCCTGTCCCCCCCATGTCCCCCCCCATCCCATATGTCCCCATGTCCTCACATCACCCCCCATCCCCGTGTCCCCCCCATGTCCCCCCCATGTCCCTGTGTCCCCCCCGTGTCCCCATGTCCCCCCCATGTCCCCCCACCCCCCCCGAGACCCACCATGACGTCGGCGGGCCCCCAGCCCGCGGTGCCCCAGTAGAGGGCCAGCCCCTGCTCCACGGCGTCGCTCAGCGCCCGCACGGCCTCTGGGGGGGACACGGCCCCGGGGCGTTCACTCTGGAGCCTACTGAGGGTGTCGGGGGGGGGCTGGGGGTGCTACGGGGTCGGGAGGGGGCTGGGGGGGGGGGGGTCACGGGGCCCAGGGGGGCTACGGGGGTCCCGGCTGCCCCCCTCCTCCCCCCGGTACCTTCCAGCCGCAGGAGGCGCAGGGTCGGGTCGGGCCCTGTGGGGCGAAGAGAGAGAGGTAAGGGGCGGGGCCTAAAGGGGGCGGGGCCTAAAGGGGTGGGGTCCTATGGGGCGGGGCCTAAAGGGGTGGGGTCCTATGGGGCGGGGCCTAAAGGGGTGGGGCCTAAAGGGGTGGGGTTGAGGGGGCGGGGCCTGAGCTTTGGGAGCCCATAGGGACAGGGGAGGGGCGAGGGTGGGGCCTGGGGGGTGGGCGAGGGGCGGGGCTTAAGGAGGAGGGAGGGGCCTGAGTGGGTGCGGTCTGCGGCTGTGGGCGGGGCCTACCTTCAGTCTGGGCGGGGCCCGGGCGGGGCCCGGCGAAGACGACGTCGACGTAGTCGAGCTGCAGCCGCTGGAGGGAGCCCCGGAGGCCTGGGGGCGGACGGACGGACAGGTGGACGGATGGACGGACAGACAGACAGACAGACGGACGGACAGACAGGCTGCCCCACGGCACCGCCCTGCCCCACGGCACCGCCCTGCCCCACGGCTCACCCTCCAGGACGTGTTTCCGTGAGAGCCCCCGGTCGGCCCTGGGAGATATGGGGGGGAGACGGCGTCACCCCACGGCTGCCCCACACCGACCCCTGCTGCCCCATAGCCCCCCTCCTGCCCCATAGACACCCCTTTGTGCCCCATAACCCCCCCCTGCCCCATAGACACCCCTTTGTGCCCCATAGCCCCTCGCACCAGCCCCATAAACATCCATTTGTGCCCTATAGCCCCTCTCCTGCCCCAGACGCCCCCCTCCTGCCACAGACACCCCCCTCCTGCCCCATAGTCCCCTTCCTGCCCCATAACCAACCTCCTGCCCCATAGTCCCCCCCATGCCCCATAGATGCCCCCACCTGCCCTATATGCCCCCCTGTGTGCCCCATAGCCCCCCCCCTCCCCTGCCCCATAACTACCCCCACAGCGCCCCCCTTATGCCCCATATCCCCCCCCCCGCAGTGCATTGTGGGTACTCACTGCCCCCCCCAGCAGATCCTGGTGGTGATGACGTAGCTGGAGCGCCTGGGGGGGGGGGGAGATAATTGAAGGGGGGGGGGTCAGCACCCACAGACCCCCCCAGCCCCATAGCAACCCCCCTGGACCCCAAACCTTGCCCCACAGCACCCTGGGGACCCCCCCTCCCCCCCAGCCTCCCCCCCAGCAGCCTCCCAGAGCCGACCCCAAATCGCCAACTGCAGCCCCACCCCCAAAAAATAAACTGTGCCCCCCCCTCACCTCCACCCTTTGCTCTTGAGGACATTGCCCAGCATCTGCTCTGCCCTGGGGGGAAGGAGAAAACTGGGGGGCTGGGTCCTGTCCCCCCCCCAAAAATGGGATCCTGGGGAGTCTCCAATATGGGGGGGGGGGGGGGGGATATGGGGGAGTCCCCAATATGGGGGGGGTCCCGGCCGTACCTGCCCGAAGCCCCTGCAGTGTCGAACAAATTCACTCCGGCCTCGAAGGCGGCGCTCAGCACCTGCTCTGCTGCCTGGGGGGGGTAAGTTATGGGGGGGGGGGGGATAATTTGGGGAGGGGATGCAATTTAGGGAGGGGGGGGGCTCACCTCATCGCAGATCTGGGCCCCAAATGTGCCCCGGGTACCTTAGGGGGCAGAAGGGGGGGTCAGAGCTGGGAATAACCCCCCCCAAAAATCGGTCCCCCCCCCAAAAAAAACCTGCCCCCCCCCCCATTGCTCCCACCCCCTGCAATTGCCCCCATTGACCTCAGCCCCGCGTTCCAGACCCCCCCCCACTGCCCCTTGTCCCCCCCATTTTCCCTTGCCCCCCCTTTTTTCCCCTGCCCCCCCTTGTCCCTTGACCTCCCCCTTGTCCTTGTCCCCCATCATTTTTCCTTGCCCCCCCCCTTGTCGTTGTCCCCCTCCCCTTGTCCCTGCCCCCTCCCATTTTTCCTTGCCCCCCCCTTGTCCCTTGCCCCCCCCTTGTCCTTGTCCCCCTCCTTGTCCTTGTCCCCCTCCTTGTCCCTGTCCCCCTCCATTTTTCCTTGCCCCCCCCTGCCCCTTCCCCCCCCCGGTGCCCCCCCTCACCCAGGCCGAGGCAGGACACCCGCAGCCCCGACTTCCCCAGGTTCCTGCAGGGCGTGGGGGGGGGACACGGGGGGGGGGGGAGGTCACCTGGGCCCCCCCCATCACCCCAAGCTTGGTGGGGGGGAGGGGGCAGACCTGGGTGTCCCCATGCACCCCCCCCAGGGAACTGAGCCCCCCCTCCCTAGGGGACCTGGACCCCCATGCCCCCCCGGACCCAGTGCCCCCCCCCCCCCAGGAGCCTGAACCCCTTCATTAACTCCCCTATTACCCCCCCCATGCGCCCCCCCCGGGCCCTAAGCCCCCCCATTACCCCCCCAGGACCCTGACCCCCCCCCTTACACCTCCATTGCTCCCCCCCCAATGACTTTAAACCCCCCCCAACCCCCCGGGACCTGGACCCCTGTTACCCCCCCATTGCCCCCCCAGAGCCCTGACCCCCCCCATTGTCCCCCTCCCGTGCCCCCCCCCCCAATTACCCCCCCCCACGCCCCCCCCCGTACCGATATTTCATTCCAGCCCCGCTGGGGGGGGGTCCCGGGCCCCCCCTTCGCAGCTCTGCTGCCGCCGCCGCCCCCCCCCCCGGCGGGCCCCTTCGCCCCTCCCCCCTTCCCCCCCCCTCTCCCTCCCGGCCCCCCCCCCCCTCCTCCCGGGCCGGGGCCGGGGCCGGGGCCCCCCCCTCCGCCCCCCCCAATTCGGGGCGCCCCCCCCCGGCCCCCCCAGCTCCTCCTCCCTCGGCGCTGCGGCTCCGCAGGCTCTGCTCGGTGCAGGCGATGGAGACCTGCATTGGGGGGGGGGCACGATTTGGGGGGAGTGGGGGGGGTCCCCGAATTAAAAGGGGGGGGGGGGTCGGAGGGCGAGGGGAAGGGGGGGGGGGCGCGCGGAGAGGCAGCAGCGGCGCGCGGGGATCCCTGCGGGGGGGGATTTGCATACAGGCCACGCCCCCTGCGGCTGGCCACGCCCCCTGGGGAGGTGGGAGGGGCGGGTGGGGCTGACGTCACGGGGGGTGCCCCCATTTCCCCAGGGAGCTGGAGGGGGGGGGGCGGGGATCCCCCGGGTTCCCTCCATGGCCCTGTGTCCCCACGGCCCCCCCAATGTCCCCATGGCCCCCCCCCAATGTCCCCATGCCCCCCCCAAACGTCCCCATGCCCCCCCCAATGTCCCCATGGCCCCCCCATGGCCCCATGCCCCCCCCAAACGTCCCCATGGCCCCCCCAATGTCCCCATGACCCCCCAATGTCCCCATGCCCCCCCCAATGTCCCCATGGCCCCCCCAATGTCCCCATGCCCCCCCCCCCAAATGTCCTCATGTGTCCCCTCGCTACCACCCCCCCTCCCTGTCCCTCTCCCTGTCCCCATGAGCCCCCCCCCTCTGACACCCCCCCCCTTTCCCCATGTGTCCCCACTGTCCCTCTCCCTGTCCCCACGTCCCCCCAATGACCCCATGTGCCCCCCTCCCTGCCCCCAAGTGTCCCCCCCCCCACCCCCATCCCCAAATGCCCCCCCCCCACGCCCCCAATCACACCCGACTCAGCCAAGAGCCCCAAACCCTCCTTTATTCCCCCCAAACCCCCACCGGGGGGGGGGGTGACGGCACCTCCCCGTCCCTTTGTGGGTGGGGGGGGGTGTCCCAGTGTCCCTTAAATTATGGGGGGGGTCCCGGGGGGGGTCCTCAGGCGGCGCGGGGGGCGAAGAAGGGGAGGCTGCGGACGAAGGCGTCGAGGCGGCTGCGGAAGAGCTCGCTCTGCACCGGCTGCCGGGGGGGGCACAGGGGGTTCTTCACCACCAGCTCCACGAACAGCTGCGGGGGGGGGGGCATTTTTAAATGGGGGGGGGGGGGCAGGTAGGGACCCCCCCCTCAAAGAGCGGGGAGCCCCTGAGCTGCCCCCGCCACCCCGCGGCCCCAAAAGGATGCCCAATGCCACCCCCAGGGACCCCCAAACCCTCCTGGAACCCCCCCCCCCCGAACCCCCCTGACCCCCCCCGGAACCCCCCCAGGACCCAAAATCCCCCATGAGACCCCCCCAAAATCTTCCTGGGACCCCAAAACACCCCCTGGGACTCCCCCCCCCCCACCCCCGAAGTCCTCAACCCCCCAAACTCCCCCCCCCCCCCGACCCCAACCCCCCCCCCAGGACCCAGAACCCCCCCCCAGCACCTCCCAACCCCCCCCCCCAGGGACCCCCAAACTCCCAAGAAAACCCAAATCCTCTTGGACCCCCCCCCCCCCCATTGCCCCAGGTATTTGGGGGGGGGGAATTTCGGGGGGGTTGTTTGGGGGGGGACATTTGGGGGCTAATTTTGGAGGGATATTTTGGGGGGGGGGGGGGGAGAGCATTTTGGGGTACTTGGGGGGGGGGCATTGGGGGCATTTCAGGGGGATATTGGGGGAGGGTATTTGAGGGGGCATGTGCAGGGGGGAAATTTGGGGTATTTTTGGAGAGGGTTTTTTGGGGTGATTTGGGGGCATTTGTGGGTTTTTTTTGGGGGGGGGGGTTATTTTGGGGGAGGATCGGGGGGTGTTTGCAGGGATAGGTTTTTGGGGGGTATTCTTAGATATTTTGGGGGGGATACTTGGGGGGTACTTTTGGGGTGCAGGGTATTTTGGGGGGGGTGTTTTGGTGGCTGTATTTGGGGAGTATTTTTTTTAGGGTATTTTAGGGGGATGCATTTGGGGGCTCTATTTTGGGGGGTGTATTTTTAGGAGGGTATTTTGGGGGGGGATGCATTTTGGGGGGCTGTTTTCTGGAGGGTCTTTTTAGGGATGTATTTTGGGGGGCTGTATTTGGGGGGCGTTTTTAGGGGGATATTTTGGGGGTGTACCTTTTGGAGGGTATTTTGGGGGGGGTATTTTTTAAAGGGTAATTAAGGGGGCTGTATTTTGGGGGTATATTTGGGGGGCTGTATTTGGGAGGGGTATTTTTAGGGGCTATATTTGGGGGGGGATATTTGGGGGGTATTTTTAGGAGGGGTATTTTGGGGGGGGATATTTCAGGGGCTGCATTTTGGGGGGCTGCATTTTGGGGATATTTTTAAAAGGGTAATTAAGGGGGCTGCATTTTGGGGGCATATTTTGGGGACTGTATTTGGGAGGGGTATTTTGGGGGGTATTTTTAGGAGGGGGATATTTTGGGGGGGATATTTCAGGGGCTGTATTTTGGGGGGGTTATTTTTAGAAAGGTATTTTGGGGGGCTGCATTTTGGGGGTATTTTTAAAAGGGTAATTAAGGGGGCTGTATTTGGGGGGCGTATTTTAGGGGCTGTATTTGGGGGGGTACTTTGTGGGGTATTTTTAGGAGGGGGATATTTTGGGGGGGGATATTTCAGGGGCTGCATTTGGGGGATATTTTTAAAAGGATATTTCAGCGGGCTGTATTTTGCGGGCATATTTCGGGGGCTGTATTTGGGAGGGGTATTTTTCGGAGGGTATTTCAGGAGGATATCTTTTTTTTGGGGGGGGTGTATTTGGGCCCCCCCCCACTCACGTTGCTGTAGATGTGGTGCAGCGCCTCGCGGGCGCTGGCCACGCTCAGGTCGGTGTTGAGCACCAGCCGCAGCCCCGTGGGGGTCTCGTAGTAGTGCAGCCGGTACTTGCTGGTGTGGAACGACAGGAACCCGTCCCGCCTGCGTGCTAAGGACCCCCCGAAGCCATAAAGGCCCCCCCGAAGCCATACAGGTACCCCCCGAAGCCCTAAAGGCCCCCCCAAACCCCCAAAGGTTCCCCCTGAACCCCAAAGGTTCCTCCAAAGGTTCCCCCGTGCCCCCAAGGGCACCCTTCCCACCCCCAGCTGTCTCCCTATGCTTTTTGGGGGGGGCTCCCCCATATTTTTGGGGTGCCCTACCCCAATTTGGGGTCCCCCCTACTCCTAAAGGTCCCCCCATGTCCCTAAAGCCTCCCCAAAAACCCCAAGGCTCCCCCAAACCCCAAAGGTTGCCCCAAAATTCCCCCGCGTCCCCAGGGGCACCCTTCCCACCCCCAGCTGTCTCCCTATGCTTTTTGGGGGGGCCCCCCTACATTTTTGGGGGTCCCCCACCCCATTTTGGGGTCTCCCATATCCCTAAATATTCCCCCACACCCCTAAAAGCCCCCCCAAACCCCAAAGGTTCCCCCTGAACCCCAAAGGTTCCTCCAAAGGTTCCCCCGTGCCCCCAAGGGCACCCTTCCCACCCCCAGCTGTCTCCCTATGCTTTTTAGGGGGGGCTCCCCCATATTTTTGGGGTCCCTCACCCAATTTTAGGGTCCCCCCATATCCTAAAAGACCCCCCCCCATTTCCCCAAAGGTTTCCCCATGTCCCCAAACTTTCCCCTTCCCTTCCCATCCCCAGCTGTCTCCCTATGCTTTTTGGGAGGATCCCCTATATTTTTGGGGTCCCCAACCCCATTTTGGGGTCCCCCTATACCCCTAAAGGTCCCCCCCCCATGTCCCTAAACCCTCTCCAATAACCCCAAGGACCCCCAAACCCCAAAGGCTCCCCCAAAGGTCCCCTACATCCCCAAAAATTCCCCTTCCCATCCCCAGCTGTCTCCCTATGGTTTTTTCGGGGGGGGATCCCCCATATTTATGGGGTCCCCCACCCCATTTTGGTGTCCCCCCATATCCCTAAAGGTCCCCCAATACCCCCCTCACCCTTTTGAGGTCCCTCTCATCCTTTCGGGATCCCCCTCCCCCTTCTTGGGGTCCTTTCACCTCTTTTGGTGTCCCCCTCCCCCTTTTTGGGGTCCGCCATGCCCCCCCCCCCAACACCCTCTTTCCCCCCTCCACCCCTTAACCCCCCCCCCAACACCCATTTAGGGTCCCCCAGCGGGGTTTTGCACCCCCCCCCCAAACCCCCCTGAGCCCCCAGACCCCCGGGCCCTCCCCCAGATGACCGGGACCCCCCCCAAAATTTGGGGGGCCCCCCCAGGATACATGTCGGTGGGGCTCATCTTGCCCACGAAGGAGCGCAGGGAGAAGAGCATCCCGAACATCAGCTTGAACTCCTGGGGGGGGGATAAAGGGGGGGGGGGGCGCTGGCACCCCAATGCCACCCCCCCAGCCCCCCCCCAGCCCCGGGACCCCCCCCAAAGCCCCCCATTTCCAGCCCCATTCTGCCCCTCCAGCCCCAAATTCCAGCCCCAGGACCCCCATTTCCCCCCCCCCCCCCCCCGAACCCCATTGCCAGCCCCAAGACCCCCCCCAGGACCCCCACTTCCAGCTCTTGAACCCCCCCCAACCCCTCCAGCCCCCTAATTCCAGTCCCAGGACCCCCCCCAAATCCCCCAACCCCCATTTCCAACCCCCCACATATCCCATTAACCCCCCCCCTCTCAATTCCCCCCCCAGCCCCCCAGTTCCAGCCCCAGGACCCTCCCCCAGCACCCCAATTCCCCCCCCATGCCCCCCAATTCCAGCCCCAGGACCCCCCCACCCCCCCAGTTACCCCCCAAGCCCCCCCACCCCCCCAATTCCAGCCCCAGAACCCCACTCCCCCCACCAGATCCTCCCTAAACGCCCCCCAGATCCCCTCCCACCTCCTCAATTACCCCCCCCCCAGCCCCCCAATTCCAACCCCAGGACCCCCCCAGCCCCCCAATTCCAACCCCAGGACCCCCCCAGTCCCCCAATTCCCCCCCAGCCCCCATTTCCAACCCCCAGCTACCCCGTTAACCCCCCCACGCCCCCTCAATTCCCCCCCTTACTCCCTCGTTTCAGCCCCAGGACCCCCAAGACCCCCCCCCAGCCCCCCCAATTCCCCTCACATTCCCCCAATTGCCCCCCAGATCCCCTCCCACCTCCCCAATTCAACCCCCAGCCCCCCAACCCCAGCCCCAGAACCCCCTCCAGCACCCCAATTCCCCCCCATGCCCCCCAAGACCCCCCCAGACCCCCAATTCCCCCCCCCAGCCCCCAATTCCCCCCCCCAGCCCCCCAATTCCCCCCCCCAGCCCCCCAATTCCAGCCCCAGAACCTCACTCCCCCCACCCCAGTTCCCCCCAAACCCCCCCAAGATCCCCTCCCACTCCCCCAATTCCTCCCCAACCGCCCCAATTCCCCCCCCCAGGACCCTCCCCACCCCCTGCAGCCCCCCCCCATCCCAAAAAATGCCCCCCCCCCCCCCCCCACCTCCTCCTTGGGGATGCCGGCCTGGCGCCGCCGGTGCCACTCGCTGTAGTGCAGGCAGGCGCCCGAGCGGTCGAAGATGTAGAGGTTGTGCACCGTCATCTGGGGGGGGGCACGGGGGGGTGGGGGCCCCCCCAGTATGAGGGGGGGGCCCCCAGTATGAGGGGAGGGGCCCCCAGTATGAGGGGAGGGGGGAGGGGCCCCCCCAGTACAGGTGAAGGGGGGAGGGGGCTCCCAGTATGAAGGGAGGAGGGGAGGGCCCCCCCCCCCCCCAAGCAGCACGGGGGGGGCCCCAATGTCACTGGGGGGTGGCAAATCCCCCCCCCAGAGCTCCCAGTATCTCCCAGTGCCCCCCCCAGTAACTCCCAGTATCTCCCAGTGCCCCCTCTTAACCCCCACTTAACTCCCACTTAACCCCCGTGCCCCCCACCCAGTATCCCCCAGTACCCCCCCAGTAACTCCCCACTAACTCCCACTGACCCCACATCCCGTTACATTCAGCATGCCCCGGTGCTCCCAGTAACACCCAGTATCCCCCAGTCCTATGACTCCCAGTATCCCCCAGAACGTCCCAGTATGCCCAGTACTTCCAGTATTCTCAGTACTCCCCAGACCCATTTACTCCCAGTATCCCCCAGTAACTCCCAGTACCCCCCAGAAGCTCCCACTGACTCCCAGTGCCCCCCCAGTAACTCCCAGTGGCCCCATATCCCGTCACACTCAGCGTGCCCCAGTGCTCCCAGTAGCACCCAGTATCCCCCAGGGCCCCTGGCTCCTTTATTCCCAGTATCCCCCAGTAACACCCAGCACCCCCAGTCCTGTTACTCACAGTATCACCCAGAACTTCCCAGTAAGCCCAGTACTCCCAGTATCCCCCAGTATCTCTCGGAACCTCCCAGTATCCCCCAATGCTCCCCAGCACTGTTACTCCCAGTATCCCCCAGAACCTCCCAGCACCCCCCCAGTACCGTTACTCCCAGTATCCTCCAGTACCATTACCCTCAGCATTCTCCAGCGCTCCCAGTAACTCCCAGTATCCCCAGTGCTTTCCAGTCCCTTACCCCACTCCCTCTCAGAGCTCCCAGTACATCCCAGTACCTCCCGTTGCTTCCAGTATCCCCCAGCTCCTCCCAGTCCCATTACTCTCATTATCCCCCAGTGCCACCAGTATCCCCAGTGCTTCCAGTAACCCTAACGCTCCCCAGTCCCATTACCTCCAGTAAACCCCAGTGCTCCCAGTATCCCGCAGTGCCTCCCAGTCCCGTTACTCCCCAGTACCTCCCAGTACCCCCAGTGCTCCCAGCGCTCCCAGTATCCTCCCAGTACACCCAGAACCTCCCAGTCCCAGCATTCTCCGCATTTCTCAGCACCTCCCAGTGCTCCCAGTCCCTCCCGCCGACACCCTGCAGCCTCCCAGTGCTCCCAGTACTCCCAGTGCCGCTCACCCCCGCGCCGCCCGGCTTCGGTTTAGAACCGCTTCCGCCCTCACTTCTTCCCGGCCCCTGCGGCGCCACTTCCGCTTCCGCCCTCACCCAAGATGGCGGCGCGGAGGACTGAGAGAGGGGCGGGGCGAGG
>NW_028136710.1:0-70000 GCF_965140915.1 Aythya marila | reverse complement strand
AAGACCTATGCCTAAAACCCCCAACCCAAAATCTTAGGATGCTCAAAACCCAAACCCAACCCAAAACGTTAGGAATGCTCAAAGCCCTAGCCCAAAAACTTAGGGCGCTCCAAACCCTAACCCCAAAACATTAATGTAATACACCATAAATGTTTGTTCATTGTCTTTTGTATTATAAAACAAGGAGTTCCGTTTGAGGAGCAGGAGTTGCAAAAGCTCCCTGCTGAAGTAAGATGTATAATGTATAGTGTCTTGGCTAGACACTATGAAAATTCTTTTGCTTAATGTAACAAAAAAGAGAACCCCCTCCCCTTCTCTCCTTCTGCATCTCAGTTGCCTCCCACTGGTGCAGGCGTTATCAGTCTCCGGTGGTCCCTCTGGGGGCCGCTCGTACTGAAGGCTCGTAGTCTTCCTCCCAGGCTTTTCTCTTGTCCTTCTCCTTTGTCCATCTTGGCTGGATGGCAGACACTTGCATAGTGTCCCATGCAACAGTTGTAATAGTTAGCAGTTATTCTGAAACCCCTTTGTTCTCTTATCCCCTATTGACCCGAATTGCTGGACCATTCCTTTGCAAGATACAAGAACTATATACATTAACCACTCTGGTTTTCTCAGACTTTTCATCATATCATGCGGCCCTAGCATTGTTCCATATTGACACGAATCAGATGAACTCATTTCACACTGTTAAGCTGTCTTATCACTGCAAGCGTATCTCAATACCACCTTCCTTCCCTCTACAGGATGTAACTGCGCAAAAACAACATTTTTATTCCCACAACCTTGATCCCCTTACCCTGAAGTCCTTATTCCCCTTAAACCTAACAACTCTAACCACAACCCTAACCCTTATTATCAACCCCCTAACGCTAATGACACTGACCTTAATCCAAACCCCAAACTGCCCCTAACCCCAGACAACCAACAACGAAACACACACACACAAAGATGGAAACTACAAAAAAGGCAAAACCCACGATACAGGCCCCAAATCACAAATACGCAACCAAAATGCTACAGAAAAGCCCCAGATGCAGGCCCCAAATGCTACTGCTAGGCCTCAAAAGCTCAAGATGCATCCCAAAGCAAAAATGCAGACCCCAAACGTTACAGAAAAGCCCCCAAACCCAGGCTGCACAAGTCTACAAGCAGGCCCCAAACTGCCAACAGAAGCAGGCACCAACCACACCCAGATGCAGACCCCAACTGCCCACAAGCAGCTCCTACCCCACCACCCCCTCCCAAGAACTGGACTCCACCCAGACACTGGCCCAAGACCCGGGCCCGACCCCCGCCACCCCCCCTACCCTCCCCCCGACACAGGTGTACAAGCAGCTCACAACCCGCCCCTTCAGAGACCGGTCCCACTCCCCCCACCCCCCCCAAGACATGGGATGCGGAGGTGTACAACCAACTCCCAACTCCCTCCCCCTCAAAGGGAGGCCCCAAAGACCCCCAAATGGAGGCTCCTAGAGTGAACAAGCACCTCCCAACTCCCCCAGGCACAGGCCCACCCCCCCCCCCAAACACAGGCCACAAAGGTGTATAAACAGCCCAGACCCCCCTCCAAGACCATGGCCCCTATAGTGTACAAGCAGCTCCCAACCACCCACAGATGCAGGCCCCAACCCTTCTCAAAAGGGAGGCACCTAGAATGCATGAGCAGCCTCCCAACCCCCCTAAACATAGGTCCAAAAGTGCACAAGCAGCTCCCAACCCCCCTCAAATACAGACCCCAAAAGTGTACAAGTAGCTCCCCCCCAGAGACAGGACCCAAAGGTGTACAACCAGTTCCCAACACCCCTGAGACACAGGCCCCAACCCCCCCCCCAGACACAGGGCCCCAAATTCTACAAGCAGCTCCCAACCCCTGCCAGGCAGGCCCTATACAAGCAGCTCCCAACCTTCCCCCCCCCCCGAGGGAGGCCTCCAAGCCCCCCTAAACACAGGCCCCTACAGTGTACAGGCAGCTCCCAGCCACCCCCAGATGCTGGCCCCGAAGTTGTACAAACAGCTCCCAGCCACCCTGCAGAAACAGATTCCTACATTGTACAAGCAGTTCCCAGCCCGCTAGACACAGGCCCTGACCCCCCACAGATGCAGGCCCCAAAGGTGTACAAGCAGCTCCCACCCCTCCCCCAGACGCAGGTCCCAAGCCCCCCCCCCAAACACAGGCCCCTACAACCAGCACCCAACCCCCTACCTCCGATGCCAGGCCCAAAGGTGTAGAAGCAGCTCCAAACCTCCTCCCTCAACCCAGGCTCCAACAGTGTACAAGCAGCACCCAACCAACCCTCCCGTCCCTCCCCCCCCCCCCGACACAGGCTCCAAAGGAATACAAAGAGCTCCCACCCCTCCCCCAGATGCAGGTCTCAACCCCCTCCCTCCCCCAGAAGCAGGCCCCAAAGGTGTAGAGTCAGCTCCCAACCCCCTCAATGCTGGCCCCTAGGGTCTACAAGCAGCTCCCCCCTTGCCCCCAGATACCGGCCCCCAGACACAGACCCCAAAAGCCTAATCACAGGCCCTGAACTCTAGAGGCAGGCTCCAAAACCCAGGACAAAGCCCCAGTGGTTCGAGACAGGGCCCAAATCCCAGACACAGGCCCCAAACGCTAAACATATGCCAAAAAAAGTATTAGTGCTGGTGCCAAATGTTACAGACAGGCCCAAAAGCCCGAGATGCTCAAGGCTGAGACGTAACTTGGCTTTCTGAATTACTGGAAAGCAGCTTTCATTCTCAGATAACTGTGTGCAGGCTAGATAGGATGGGGCTTCAGGCACCTCTTCACCTGAGGAAACACACTGCCATCAGGCACCGCTGTGCCAGACAAGCTTGTTCTGCTAGAACACCCTACTCAGATGCACTGTGGCGTTCAAGTGAACTGCTTTCATGCAAATATAACGACTGATGTTACAACCCACCTTGCCTGTGGCACCTGATGAACAGAAGAGTAAGCCACCGCAGCGCTTCAAAACCATCCCTGCACGTGCCGCTCCTTGTCGCTCTCTGGCCTTATCTCATATCCTTATCCACTTCTGTGGAGAGCCTGCCACGGCACCTGCAAAGCAAGACGGACACCTTTCATAGTCACCTTGTGCTACTTGGTCGTTCTGCTCCAACCCAGCTCATGACCAGCCCCTCTTCTTACACAGCTCTTCAGAGTGCAGTTTGCTCCTTTGAGCCTGTGCGAGACACCTGTGAAAGAAAAAGAAATGCATAGGCCGATGCAGCATCCAAAGACACAGCACAACTAGGTAAGTTACTCTCATCTGCTCCCTTACCTCTGCCGCTTACCAGCCCCCGAGGCAGATGCTTCAATCTACCCTCTTCAAACAGCTACAACACCTCTAAAAGACAAAGAGGGGATGCTTAGAGGAACAGTGAGACAGACCTACAACACAACAACTGCTACATCTGTTCCTCTCTCACCTTGCCAGAGGCAGCTCTGCGTGTGACGTCCCAGGTTGTACACTGTGTTACCTAACCCTTACCGTAACCCTTACCCTAACCCTTCTCACCCTTACCATTACCCAAATCCTTACCTTTACTTTTTCCTTACCCTTACTCTTTCCTTTAACCATAACCTTACCCTTACCCTATACCTTACTCCAACCCTTCCCCTTACCTTCCCCTTCCCCTTACACTTATCCTAACCCTTACCCTTACCCTTACTCAAACCCTTACTCTAACCCTTACCATGACCCGTACCCTTACACTTACTATTACACCTGACCCGTACCCTTAAACTTACCCTAAGCCTTTTCCATACCATTACCCTTACCCTTAACCTTACCCTTATCCTAACACTTACCCTTACCCTAACTCTAACCCTTACCGTGACCCGTACCCTTACACTTACCCTTACCCTTACACTTACCCTGACCCTTACCCTTACCATAACCCATACCCTAACATATAGTTGTACCCTTAACCTTACCGTTACCCTTAACCTTACCCTTACTCTATCCGTTACCCTTAAGCTTAACCTTAACATAAACCTTAACCTTAACCTTACCCTTACCATAAGCCATACAACAACACTTACATGTACACTTACGCTTACACTTACCCTAGCAATTACTCGTACACTTACCCTTACCCTTACCCTTACCGTTACCCTTACCCTTACCCTTACCCTTACCGTTACCCTTAGCCTTAGCCTTACCCTTACCCTTACCCATACCAAACCATTACCCTTAGCCTTAACCAAACCCTCAACCTTACCCTTATGCTAACACTTAGCCTTACCGTAACCCTTACCCTTTCTGGTACACCTACCCTTTCCCTAAATCTAAACCTTACACTTATCTTTACCGTAACCCTCACCCTTACCATTACCAATACCCTTACTCTTAACCTTACCCTAACCCTTATCCTTACACTTACCGTTATCATTAACCTTACCCTTACCATAACACTTACCCTTACCCTATCCCTTACACTTATCCTTATCCATACAACTTACCCTTACCCTAACCCTTATCCTTAACCTAACCCTAACCCTAAACCTTACCCCAGCCCTTACTCTTACCCTGACATTAACCCTAACCCTTACCCTAAAACTTACACTTACTCTTAACCTTAACCTTACCCTTAACCTGATACTAACCCTTACGTTTCCCTCACCCTAACCCTAAAATTAACCCTAACCATTACCCTAACACTTACCCTTACCATAACCCATACCCTACAACATACTTCTGCCCTTAAACTTACCCTTACACTTACCCTTACTCTATCTGTTACCCTTACGCTTACCCTTAAAATAAACCTTACCCTTAACCTTACCCTTACCATAAGCCATACAACAACACTTACATGTACACTTAAGCTTACACTTACCCTAGCAATTACTCGTACAATTACCCTTAACCTTAACCTTACCCTTACCCTTACCCTTAACCTTAGCCTTACCCATAACATTAGCCTTACCCTTAATCTAACCCTAAACCTTACCCTTATCCTAACCCTTACCCTTTTTGCTACACTTGCACTTAGCCTAAATCTAAACCTTACACTTACACTTACCCTTACCCTCAACCTTATCATTACCCGTACCCTTACTCTTCCCCTTACCCTAACCCTTATCCATACACTTACTGTTACCTTTAAAATTACCCTTACCCTTACCCTTACCCTTACCCTTACCCTTACCCTATCCCTTACCCTTACCCTATCCCTTACCCTTACCCTTACCCTTACCCTAACCCTCACCCTTGCCATTAATCATACCCTTACTCTTCCCCTTACCCTAACCCTTACCCTTACACTTATGGTTACCATTAACCTTACCCTAACACTTACCCTTACCCTATCCCTTATTCTAACCCTTACAATGACCCGTACCCTTACACATATCCTTACCCTTACTCTTACCCTAACGCTTACCCTTACCATAACCCATACTCTAACACATATTTCAACCCGTACCCTTACCCTTACCCTCAACCTAAGCCTAAACCTTAACCTTATCCTAACACTTACCCTTACCCTAACCCTCACCCTTACCATTACCCATACCCTTACTCTTACCCTTACCCTAAGCCTTATCCTTACACTTACCGTTACCATTAACCTTACCCTTACCCTAACACTTACCCTTACCCTACCCCTTACACTTATCCTTATCCATACAACTTACCCTTACCCTAACACTTAACCATAACCTAACCCTAACCTTAAACCTTACACTTACTCTTAACCTTAACCTTACCCTTAACCTTAACCTAATACTTACCCTTATGTTTCCCTCACCCTAACCCTAAAATTAACCCTAACCGTTACCCTAACACTTACCCTTACCCTAACCCTAACTCTAGCCCTTACCGTGACCCATACCCTTACACTTACACTTATCTTTACACTTACTGTTACCTTTAACATTACCATTACCCTAACACTTACCCTTACCCTATCCCTTACACTTATCCTTATCCATACAACTTACCTTTACCCTAACCCTTACCCTTAACCTAACCCTAAACCTAAACCTTACCCCAGCCCTTACCCTGACCCTTACATTAACCCAAACCCTTACCCTAAAACTAACACTTACTCCTAACCTTAACTGTACCCTTAACCATACTAACCCTTATGTTTCCCTCACCCTAACCCTAAAATTAACCCTAACCAGTACCCTAACACTTACCCTAACCCTAACCCTTACTCTAACACTTACCCTGACCCGTACCCTTACCCTTACCCTAACTCTTACCCTTACCCTAACCCTTACCCTTACCATAACCCTTACCCTTACCATTGCCCATACCCTAACACATACTTCTACCCTTAACCTTACCGTTCCCCTTACCCTTACCTTTACTCTATCCATTACCCTTATGCTTAATCTTAACATAAACCTTACCCTTACCTTACCCTTACCATAAGCCATACAACAGCACTTACATGTGCACTTACGCTTACACTTACCCTAGCAATTACTCGTTCAATTACTCCTACCCTTACCCTTAGCCTTACCCGTAGCCTAAGCCTAAACCTTAACCTTAAACTTATCCTAACACTTACACTTACCGTAACCCTTACCCTTTCTGCTACACTTACCCTTAGACTAAATCTAAACTTTACACTTAACCATACCCTAACCCTCACCCTTACCATTACCCATACCCTTACTCTTACCCTTACCCTAAGCTTTACCGTTACACTTACTGTTACCATTAACCTTACCCTTAACCTAACACTTACCCTTAACCTAACTAAGTCTAAACCTTACGTGAACCCTTACCCTGACCCTTACATTAACCCTTACCCTTACCCTAAACTTTACACTTACTCTAAACGTTAACCTTACCCTGAACCTTAACCTAATACTTACTCTTACCCTCACCCTAACCCTAAAATTAACCCTAACGATTATCCTAACACTTATCTTTACCTAAGCCGTACCCTAACCCTTACTCCAACCCTTACCCTGAACCATACCCTTACACTTACCCTTACCATATCATTACCCTTACCCTTAACCTAAACCTAAACCTTACCCTTACCCTAACACTTACGTTTACCCTAATCCTTACCATTTCTGCTACACTTACACTTAGACTAAATCTAAATGTTACACTTACCCTTACCGTACCCTCACCCTTACCATTACCCATACCCTTACTCTTACCCTTACCCTAACCCTTACCCTTACACTTACCGTTACCATTAAGCTTACCCTTATCCTAACACTTACCCTTACCCTATCCCTTACACTTATCCTTATCCATACTCTTACCCTTACCCTAACCCTTACCCTTAACCTAACCCTAACACTAAACCTTACCCCAACCCTTACCCTGACCCTTACATTATCCCTAACTCTTACCCTAAACCTTACACTTACTCTTAACCTTAACCTTAATCTTATCCTTAATCTTAACCTAATACTTACCCTTACGTTTCCCTCACCCTAACCCTAAAATTAACCCTAACTATTACCCTAACACTTACCCTTACCCTAACCCTAACTCTAGCCCTTACCGTGACCCGTACCCTTACACTTACACTTACCCTTATCCTAACCCTAACCCTTACGCTTACCCTAACACTTACCCTTACCCTAACCCTAACTCTAGCCCTTACCGTGACCCGTACCCTTACACTTACACTTACCCTTATCCTAACCCTAACCCTTACGCTTACCATAACCATTACCCTAACACATATTTGTACCCTTAACGTTACCGTTGCCCTTACCCTTACCCTTACTCTATCAATTACTATTACGCTTACCCTTAACATAAACCTTACCCTTAAACTTACCCTTACCATAAGCCATACAACAAAACTTACATGTACACTTACCCTAGCAATGACTCGTACAATTACCCTTACCCTTACCTTCAACGTTTCCTTATCCTAACACTTTCCCTTACCGTAACCCTTATTCTTTCTCCTACACTTACCCTTAGCCTAAATCTAAACCTTACCCTAACCCTCACCCTTATCTAAAACGAACACTTACCCTAACCCTCATCCTTACCCTTAGCCATAACCTTACTCCTACACTTACCCTAAACCTTACCTCAACCCTTGCCCTGACCCTTGTATTAACCGTGACCCTTACCCTAACCTTACACTTACTCTTAACCTTAACCTTACCCTTAACCTTAACATACTACTAACCTTTACATTTCCCTCACCCTAAGCCTAAAATTAACCCTTATCATTACCCTTACACTTACCCTTACTCATAGACTTACACTAACCCTTACCCTTAACTAAATCTAACCCTTACACTAAACATCATCCTTACCCTTACCATTATCCCTACTCTTACTCTTACCCTTAAGGGTTAGGGTAAGAGTAAGGGCTAGAGGGTTTGTTTAAGGCTAAGGGTAATCGTTTGGTATGGGTAAGGGTAAGGGTAAGGCTAAGGCTAAGGGTAACGGTAAGGGTAAGGGTAAGGGTAAGGGTACGAGTAATTGTTAGGGTAAGTGTAAGCATAAGTGTACATGTAAGTGTTGTTGTATGGCTTATGGTAAGGGTAAGGTTAAGGGTAAGATTTATGTTAAGGGTAAGCGTAAGGGTAACGGATAGAGTAAGGGTAAGAGTAACAGTATGGTTAAGGGTACAAGTATGTGTTAGGGTATGGGCTATGGTAAGGGTAAGGGTAAGTGTAAGGGTAATGGTATGGAAAAGGCTTAGGGTAAGTTTAAGGGTACGGGTCAGGTGTAATAGTAAGTGTAAGGGTACGGGTCATGGTAAGGGTTAGAGTAAGGGTTTGAGTAAGGGTAAGGGTAAGGGTTAGGATAAGTGTAAGGGTGCAAGCAAGGATTAGGGCAAGAGTAAGTGTAAGGGTAATAGTAAGGGTTAGGGTAAGTGTAAGGGTAAGGGAAAGTGTTAGGATACGTTTTAGGGGAAGCGGAAGGGTAAGGGTTAGGTTAAGTGTAAGGGGAAGGGGAAGGTAAGGGGAAGGGTTGGAGTAAGGTATAGGGTAAGGGTAAGGTTATGGTTAAAGGAAAGAGTAAGGGTAAGGAAAAAGTAAAGGTAAGGATTTGGGTAATGGTAAGGGTGAGAAGGGTTAGAGTAAGGGTTACGGTAAGGGTTAGGTAACGCAGTGTACAACCTGGGACGTCACACGCAGAGCTGCCTCTGGCAAGGTGAGAGAGGAACAGATGTAGCAGTTGTTGTGTTGTAGGTCTGTCTCACTGTTCCTCTAAGCATCCCCTCTTTGTCTTTTAGAGGTGTTGTAGCTGTTTGAAGAGGGTAGATTGAAGCATCTGCCTCGGGGGCTGGTAAGCGGCAGAGGTAAGGGAGCAGATGAGAGTAACTTACCTAGTTGTGCTGTGTCTTTGGATGCTGCATCGGCCTATGCATTTCTTTTTCTTTCACAGGTGTCTCGCACAGGCTCAAAGGAGCAAACTGCACTCTGAAGAGCTGTGTAAGAAGAGGGGCTGGTCATGAGCTGGGTTGGAGCAGAACGACCAAGTAGCACAAGGTGACTATGAAAGGTGTCCGTCTTGCTTTGCAGGTGCCGTGGCAGGCTCTCCACAGAAGTGGATAAGGATATGAGATAAGGCCAGAGAGCGACAAGGAGCGGCACGTGCAGGGATGGTTTTGAAGCGCTGCGGTGGCTTACTCTTCTGTTCATCAGGTGCCACAGGCAAGGTGGGTTGTAACATCAGTCGTTATATTTGCATGAAAGCAGTTCACTTGAACGCCACAGTGCATCTGAGTAGGGTGTTCTAGCAGAACAAGCTTGTCTGGCACAGCGGTGCCTGATGGCAGTGTGTTTCCTCAGGTGAAGAGGTGCCTGAAGCCCCATCCTATCTAGCCTGCACACAGTTATCTGAGAATGAAAGCTGCTTTCCAGTAATTCAGAAAGCCAAGTTACGTCTCAGCCTTGAGCATCTCGGGCTTTTGGGCCTGTCTGTAACATTTGGCACCAGCACTAATACTTTTTTTGGCATATGTTTAGCGTTTGGGGCCTGTGTCTGGGATTTGGGCCCTGTCTCGAACCACTGGGGCTTTGTCCTGGGTTTTGGAGCCTGCCTCTAGAGTTCAGGGCCTGTGATTAGGCTTTTGGGGTCTGTGTCTGGGGGCCGGTATCTGGGGGCAAGGGGGGAGCTGCTTGTAGACCCTAGGGGCCAGCATTGAGGGGGTTGGGAGCTGACTCTACACCTTTGGGGCCTGCTTCTGGGGGAGGGAGGGGGTTGAGACCTGCATCTGGGGGAGGGGTGGGAGCTCTTTGTATTCCTTTGGAGCCTGTGTCGGGGGGGGGGGGAGGGACGGGAGGGTTGGTTGGGTGCTGCTTGTACACTGTTGGAGCCTGGGTTGAGGGAGGAGGTTTGGAGCTGCTTCTACACCTTTGGGCCTGGCATCGGAGGTAGGGGGTTGGGTGCTGGTTGTAGGGGCCTGTGTTTGGGGGGGGGGCTTGGGACCTGCGTCTGGGGGAGGGGTGGGAGCTGCTTGTACACCTTTGGGGCCTGCATCTGTGGGGGGTCAGGGCCTGTGTCTAGCGGGCTGGGAACTGCTTGTACAATGTAGGAATCTGTTTCTGCAGGGTGGCTGGGAGCTGTTTGTACAACTTCGGGGCCAGCATCTGGGGGTGGCTGGGAGCTGCCTGTACACTGTAGGGGCCTGTGTTTAGGGGGGCTTGGAGGCCTCCCTCGGGGGGGGGGGAAGGTTGGGAGCTGCTTGTATAGGGCCTGCCTGGCAGGGGTTGGGAGCTGCTTGTAGAATTTGGGGCCCTGTGTCTGGGGGGGGGGTTGGGGCCTGTGTCTCAGGGGTGTTGGGAACTGGTTGTACACCTTTGGGTCCTGTCTCTGGGGGGGAGCTACTTGTACACTTTTGGGGTCTGTATTTGAGGGGGGTTGGGAGCTGCTTGTGCACTTTTGGACCTATGTTTAGGGGGGGTTGGGAGGCTGCTCATGCATTCTAGGTGCCTCCCTTTTGAGAAGGGTTGGGGCCTGCATCTGTGGGTGGTTGGGAGCTGCTTGTACACTATAGGGGCCATGGTCTTGGAGGGGGGTCTGGGCTGTTTATACACCTTTGTGGCCTGTGTTTGGGGGGGGGGGTGGGCCTGTGCCTGGGGGAGTTGGGAGGTGCTTGTTCACTCTAGGAACCTCCATTTGGGGGTCTTTGGGGCCTCCCTTTGAGGGGGAGGGAGTTGGGAGTTGGTTGTACACCTCCGCATCCCATGTCTTGGGGGGGGTGGGGGGAGTGGGACCGGTCTCTGAAGGGGCGGGTTGTGAGCTGCTTGTACACCTGTGTCGGGGGGAGGGTAGGGGGGGTGGCGGGGGTCGGGCCCGGGTCTTGGGCCAGTGTCTGGGTGGAGTCCAGTTCTTGGGAGGGGGTGGTGGGGTAGGAGCT
This sequence comes from Aythya marila, assembly GCF_965140915.1. Classification (NCBI taxonomy): domain Eukaryota; kingdom Metazoa; phylum Chordata; class Aves; order Anseriformes; family Anatidae; genus Aythya; species Aythya marila. The sequence goes on along the minus strand of NW_028136710.1, from coordinate 58,681 downwards.
GCTTGTGGGCAGTTGGGGTCTGCATCTGGGTGTGGTTGGTGCCTGCTTCTGTTGGCAGTTTGGGGCCTGCTTGTAGACTTGTGCAGCCTGGGTTTGGGGGCTTTTCTGTAACGTTTGGGGTCTGCATTTTTGCTTTGGGATGCATCTTGAGCTTTTGAGGCCTAGCAGTAGCATTTGGGGCCTGCATCTGGGGCTTTTCTGTAGCATTTTGGTTGCGTATTTGTGATTTGGGGCCTGTATCGTGGGTTTTGCCTTTTTTGTAGTTTCCATCTTTGTGTGTGTGTGTTTCGTTGTTGGTTGTCTGGGGTTAGGGGCAGTTTGGGGTTTGGATTAAGGTCAGTGTCATTAGCGTTAGGGGGTTGATAATAAGGGTTAGGGTTGTGGTTAGAGTTGTTAGGTTTAAGGGGAATAAGGACTTCAGGGTAAGGGGATCAAGGTTGTGGGAATAAAAATGTTGTTTTTGCGCAGTTACATCCTGTAGAGGGAAGGAAGGTGGTATTGAGATACGCTTGCAGTGATAAGACAGCTTAACAGTGTGAAATGAGTTCATCTGATTCGTGTCAATATGGAACAATGCTAGGGCCGCATGATATGATGAAAAGTCTGAGAAAACCAGAGTGGTTAATGTATATAGTTCTTGTATCTTGCAAAGGAATGGTCCAGCAATTCGGGTCAATAGGGGATAAGAGAACAAAGGGGTTTCAGAATAACTGCTAACTATTACAACTGTTGCATGGGACACTATGCAAGTGTCTGCCATCCAGCCAAGATGGACAAAGGAGAAGGACAAGAGAAAAGCCTGGGAGGAAGACTACGAGCCTTCAGTACGAGCGGCCCCCAGAGGGACCACCGGAGACTGATAACGCCTGCACCAGTGGGAGGCAACTGAGATGCAGAAGGAGAGAAGGGGAGGGGGTTCTCTTTTTTGTTACATTAAGCAAAAGAATTTTCATAGTGTCTAGCCAAGACACTATACATTATACATCTTACTTCAGCAGGGAGCTTTTGCAACTCCTGCTCCTCAAACGGAACTCCTTGTTTTATAATACAAAAGACAATGAACAAACATTTATGGTGTATTACATTAATGTTTTGGGGTTAGGGTTTGGAGCGCCCTAAGTTTTTGGGCTAGGGCTTTGAGCATTCCTAACGTTTTGGGTTGGGTTTGGGTTTTGAGCATCCTAAGATTTTGGGTTGGGGGTTTTAGGCATAGGTCTTCAGGGGTTTAGTGTGGTAAATAGTTTGGGTTAGGTCTGTAGGGGTTTCGAGGTTTTTTGGATGTTAGGGCTTGAGGCTTTTTTTGTAAGGGCGGTGAGGGTTCCAGTGAGTGCTGGTAAATGCAGTTCTCGAGCACTCGGCCTGTGATTGGCCATGCTGGCTGTGCGGGGAATGCTGGTAGGTGTAGTTTTCCGGCACTGGGAGGCCATGTTGTGTGCCCAGAGCATGCCGGGAGATGTAGTTCTCTGGACTCCAGACTTCCGGGAGGCCATGTTGCGTACCCAGAGTATACCGGGAAATGTAGTTTTTGGATTCGGGACTTCCGGGAGGCCATGTTGAATGCCCAGAGCATACCGGGAGATGTAGTTCTCGGGAACTAGGGTTAGGGTTAGGGGCTAGGGCTGGGGCTAGAGTTAGGGTTTCGGGTGAGGGTTGGGGTTGGGGGTTATTGTTAGGGTTAGTGGTTTAGGGTTAGGCTTAGAGGGTTAGGGTTAGGGATAGGTTAGGGGTAGGTTTAGAGGGTTAGGGTAAGGGTTAGGGGTTAGGGGTTGGGACTGTGGTTACGCTTAGGGTAAGGGTTAGGGTGAGGGTATTAGGGTTAGGGTTTGGGTTCAGATTAGGGTAAGGATTAGGGCAAGGGTAAGTGTTAGGGTAAGGCTAAGGGTAAGGCTTAGGGTGAGGATAAGGTTTAGGGAAAGGGTTAGGTTTAGGGTAAGGGTTGGGGTAAGGGTTAGGGTTAGGGTTAAGAGTTAGGGTAAAGGATAGAGTAATGGTAAGTATAAGGGTAGGGTAAGGATTAGGGTAAGGGTAAGGATTAGGGTTAGGTTTAGGGTAAGAATAAGGGTAAGCTAATGGTTAGGATAAGGGTTAGGGTAAAGGTTTTCATTTTTTAAAGCTGAAAAGCAGTATGCAATCTGGGACGTCACAGCCAGAGCTGCCTATGGCAAGGTGAGAAAGGAAAAGATGGAGCAGATGTTCTACTCCTATTTTTTTCTTTATACGTAAATAAAAGTTTGAGCTAATTCCAGTTGGAAGAGTTCCAATTACTTGCTTGGTCATAATGTCTTTTAATATTGAAAGCTGCAGCAAAAGCATGGGGATTTTTGCTTCTAGAAACACCTATTTCTCTTGTCTGCACTATGCATGCTTTTGAGCTAAAACTAATTAAAAAATGAAAAGAAAAATCACACACACACACACAAAAAAAAAAAAAAAAAAAAAAAAACCACAGCTGCTGCTGCTCTCTTCCTACTTCCTTGTGCTTTGCCCCTACCCTTTCCCAGGTGATTGGGTTTGGGTGCTAGACGGGGCCAAATGGTATGTGAGTCCCAGGCATCCCCTCAGAAAGCTCATTCTGCTTGGGCTGCTCTTTGGGGTGTTTGTTTTTCCTTCGGTCAGTTGCAGGCTTCTTCAGGTGGATGAGAGTTTATGGACTGATGCGTTTCCAAGTAGCGAGGGGTACGCACATCTTTTTGAGGTAACAGCTAGTAGGATCTGTTAGAATAAACTAATGTAGTATTGATGCCTTTATTGCATGCAGTTCTTTATCAGGTGAGTAACTGTTGAGAGTAACTGAAGTCAATGTTACTTGGTGTGTTTGCTATGCAGTGCCTGTGCGGACTACTGCACGAGACACAGCTATCTGACATCTGGCCCAGCAACTACTAAATAAGGGGAGGGGAGAAGCTGAAGAACGACCAAAGGACAAAGCCTGGGAGGAAGACTACGAGCCTTCAGTACGAGCGGCCCCCAGAGGGACCACCGGAGACTGGTAACGCCTGCACCAGTGGGAGGGTTTGGATTCTGGGAACTAATTAGAATAACCCTGCCTTTTGTAGAAGTAGTAATGAATATGTATTAGCCTAGCAGCATAAAAACCAGCCGCCTGATGTAACTTGTGTGCGTCTTGGTGGAGCAGAGACTCCTGGCGCACCCAGCGCTGCTTGCTTACCTCTATTCAATTAATAAATTGTAAATTTCAATTGCAATCCTATTTGGGACCCAGTCATTTATTACAAGCGGGCGCTCGTCCGGGAGGGCTTTGGTTCCTGATTTCTGGTTTGATCTAGGAGAGGCACCCCCACCATTTGGTGGCTGCTGTTTGAGTCAGGTCGGAACTAATGGCATCTTGAACCTGAATAAAGGTAAGCAAAGTTTCTGATTCTTTTTTTCAGCTCCCTTGCCAGCTGCAGCACTATATTTTGCCCATAATTGTGTGTGTGAAGATCCGAACAAAGATGACGGAGTCGTAAGCATTTAAAGCGTATACCGTTCGGTTGGGTGGGGTTCGGTTGCCTGTGTGTGTAAGAGTGTGACTGAGATGGAACTTAGTTCCGAAGCGATTGTGGAGGTCTTCTAACCACGGTTCCAATCTCCCGTGAGGGACTTGGCCGGTGAAGGACCGAAGGGATTCCTATAGGATTTGTGGGTGTGTGATAGGTCCTCGACCCCCTGCAAGACACTCTTACTAAGGTAACCAAGGGCTGTGGGAATTGCCAGAGTAAAATTCCTAGATGGGTCAGACAAAATCGAAGACCAGAGACCGGAAGAAAGGGAGCAAATTACCAGTCATACCACCAGAAAGTCCATTAGGAATAACGATTCGAAATTGGAATGATAGGGACCCCAGAAAAGGAAAAAGTAAATTAAAAATGGTCCAGTATTGTGTGACAGAATGGCCAAAGGAGCCTTTAAGACTACATGTCTTTTGGCCTGTTTTTGGATCCTTCAAAGACTGGATTTGCCAGGCCTTAAATATCCATGTTAATTCAAAAGAACCTTTTAGCCAGGAAGAAAGTGATTATGCAGGATTATGGATCAGGAGGACTTCACGTCCTTTTCCAGCCTCAATATTTACACTAAAAGCAGGTAAGAAATTTGAAGAACAAGAAGAACATGAAAAAGAAAAAGAAGATAAACGTGAGCCGTTGGATAAGCTACCACCTCCATATGCTAACAATCCACTCCCGGCGGCTCCCCCTCCGGTGGCTGTGGTATCGCCACCAGTACCACCGTTGCCCCAGCTTCCACCACCAACAGCACCAGAATTAGACCGACCTCCGGCCGCATGCAGGAGAAGTAGGACGGACGTATCTGAGAGGGCTTCTCTATATCCCTTAAGGGAGGTAACTGGTGTATAACTGGTGCGCGTCTTGGTGGAGCAGAGACTCCCAGCGTACCCAGCACTGTTTGCTTACCTCTATTCATTCAGTGAATTGTAAACTTTGATTGTAATCCTATTTGGGACTTTTATTTATTATAACAGAGAACCTTGTAAAACGCAGACAACCAGAATCCTTACAGCAATTAGGTGGAAATCACGGCGTAAGAAACATTACCACCTCAAAGAGTAAAAACCTCAAAAGAAATGTGACTTGTAACAGGCCAGCAGCTGTGTATTTTCTGTGAAGCACCAGCTAGATTATGAACCTTGAATAGCACAGTTAAAGGGGAAACAGGGGAGGGTCGGGAGGGTCCCGGTCCTCGGCAGAAAAAAAAAGTGTATAAACTGTGTATGGAATTAGTAGGCACCCTCCTGCTTGTGGGACACCCGCCATTGTAATCTCGAATAATAATGCTACTGTACTGAGATCCTCGACTCAGCCTATGCTATTTGCTACAGATTGATTCAGGGTTTTAAGGTTTCAGGGATTGGGCACTAGGGTTGGGTTTCAGGGTAAGGGGTTTCAGGGTTTATGTTTAGGATTTTAAGGTTTTTAGGGTTGGAGTTTTAACGGTTAGGGTTTTAAGGATTTGGGGGTTAGGGTTTTAAGGGTTTCAGGGTTAGCGTGTTAGGGTATTAGAGTTTTTTGGGTTGTAGTGTTGATATGTTTTTTAGGGTTAGAGTCTTAAGGTTTTATTTTTGGTCAGTTATTTACGGTTAGGGTTTTAAGATCTTTTTTTTTTTTTTTTTTTTTTTTTTTTTTTTTTTTTTTTCAGGTTAGGTTCTCCAGGTCCAGGGTTTTGAGTATCCTAATTTTGGGGGTTTGGATTTTGAGCATCTTAATTTTTGGGGTTAGGCTTTTGTGTGCCCTAATTTTTTGGAATAGGCTTTTAAGCATCCTAAGTAGTTGGGTTAGTGTTTTGAGCATCTTAATGTTTTGGGTTTGGGTATTGAGCATCCTAAGTTTTCGGGAAAGGGTTTTGAGCATCTTTATGTTTCCAGGATAGGGTTTTGAGCGTCCTAATGTTTTCGGGTTAGGGTTTGGAGCGTCCTAAGTTTTCGGCATAGGGTTTTGAGCATCTTAATGTTTCCAGGATAGGGTTTTGAGCAACTTATTGTTTCCAGGATTGGGTTTTGAGCCTCCTAATGTTTTTGGGTTAGGGCTTTGAGCATCCTAATGTTATTGGGTTAGGGTTTGGAGTGTCCTAAGTTTTTGGGATAGGGTTTGGAGCATCTTAATGTTTCCAGGATAGGGTTTTGAGCAACTTATTGTTTCCAGGATTGGGTTTTGAGCCTCCTAATGTTTTTGGGTTAGTGCTTTGAGCATCCTAATGTTTTTGGGTTAGGGTTTGGAGTGTCCTAAGTTTTTGGGATAGGGTTTGGAGCATCTTAATGTTTCCAGGATAGGGTTTGGAGCGTCCTAAATTTTCAGGACAGGTCTTTGAGCTTCCTAATGTTTTCCGGATAGGGTTTGGAGCGTCTTAATGTTTTTGGTTTGGGTTTTGCACATCCAAAGTTATTGGGTTTGGGTTTTGAGCGTCCTAATGTTTTTGGGTTAGGGCTTGGAGCGCCCTAATGTTTTTGGGTTAGGGCTTGGAGCGTCCTAATGTTTTTGGGATAGGGTTTGGAGCGTCCTAGTGTTTTCGGGATAGGGTTTTGAGCGTCCAAAGTTTTTGGGTTTGGGTTTTGAGCGTCCAAAGTATTATAAGTTGCCCCCTTAATTAATTTTCATAGAGCATTGTATTAATCATAGAAAGGAATTTATTGAGTGAGCAAACATCAAGCAAAACAGCACTGGGCGGCCGGGGAGTCTCAGCTCCGCCAACGGCACGCACCTCACCCCCGCCAGGGTCCCTTTTTATCTATATTTTGCTAATTCCGGGGTTACGCAGCACATCCTGGTATATTCTGCGACTGCGCGCACTGTTGCTAGGGGGTCGTCTCTGTCCCTCTGGTGGTCGTGAAGATGAAGGCCGAAGTCTTCCTCCGCGTTGTGGTTCAACTTCTTTTATTATTTGGTCATGTTGGCCCAGCGTTAGACAGAAAGGCATGTATGTGGATACACTACTTTAGCAACTTATCAGGAGATGGTTACATGAGCTTTGCAACAGTGTCTTTGAACAAAAGAGGCAACTGAGATGCAGAAGGAGAGAAGGGGAGGGGGTTCTCTTTTTTGTTACATTAAGCAAAAGAATTTTCATAGTGTCTAGCCAAGACACTATACATTATACATCTTACTTCAGCAGGGAGCTTTTGCAACTCCTGCTCCTCAAACGGAACTCCTTGTTTTATAATACAAAAGACAATGAACAAACATTTATGGTGTATTACATTAATGTTTTGGGGTTAGGGTTTGGAGCGCCCTAAGTTTTTGGGCTAGGGCTTTGAGCATTCCTAACGTTTTGGGTTGGGTTTGGGTTTTGAGCATCCTAAGATTTTGGGTTGGGGGTTTTAGGCATAGGTCTTCAGGGGTTTAGTGTGGTAAATAGTTTGGGTTAGGTCTGTAGGGGTTTCGAGGTTTTTTGGATGTTAGGGCTTGAGGCTTTTTTTGTAAGGGCGGTGAGGGTTCCAGTGAGTGCTGGTAAATGCAGTTCTCGAGCACTCGGCCTGTGATTGGCCATGCTGGCTGTGCGGGGAATGCTGGTAGGTGTAGTTTTCCGGCACTGGGAGGCCATGTTGTGTGCCCAGAGCATGCCGGGAGATGTAGTTCTCTGGACTCCAGACTTCCGGGAGGCCATGTTGCGTACCCAGAGTATACCGGGAAATGTAGTTTTTGGATTCGGGACTTCCGGGAGGCCATGTTGAATGCCCAGAGCATACCGGGAGATGTAGTTCTCGGGAACTAGGGTTAGGGTTAGGGGCTAGGGCTGGGGCTAGAGTTAGGGTTTCGGGTGAGGGTTGGGGTTGGGGGTTATTGTTAGGGTTAGTGGTTTAGGGTTAGGCTTAGAGGGTTAGGGTTAGGGATAGGTTAGGGGTAGGTTTAGAGGGTTAGGGTAAGGGTTAGGGGTTAGGGGTTGGGACTGTGGTTACGCTTAGGGTAAGGGTTAGGGTGAGAGTATTAGGGTTAGGGTTTGGGTTCAGATTAGGGTAAGGATTAGGGCAAGGGTAAGTGTTAGGGTAAGGCTAAGGGTAAGGCTTAGGGTGAGGATAAGGTTTAGGGAAAGGGTTAGGTTTAGGGTAAGGGTTGGGGTAAGGGTTAGGGTTAGGGTTAAGAGTTAGGGTAAAGGATAGAGTAATGGTAAGTATAAGGGTAGGGTAAGGATTAGGGTAAGGGTAAGGATTAGGGTTAGGTTTAGGGTAAGAATAAGGGTAAGCTAATGGTTAGGATAAGGGTTAGGGTAAAGGTTTTCATTTTTTAAAGCTGAAAAGCAGTATGCAATCTGGGACGTCACAGCCAGAGCTGCCTATGGCAAGGTGAGAAAGGAAAAGATGGAGCAGATGTTCTACTCCTATTTTTTTCTTTATACGTAAATAAAAGTTTGAGCTAATTCCAGTTGGAAGAGTTCCAATTACTTGCTTGGTCATAATGTCTTTTAATATTGAAAGCTGCAGCAAAAGCATGGGGATTTTTGCTTCTAGAAACACCTATTTCTCTTGTCTGCACTATGCATGCTTTTGAGCTAAAACTAATTAAAAAATGAAAAGAAAAATCACACACACACACACACAAAAAAAAAAAAAAAAAAAAAAAAAAAACACAGCTGCTGCTGCTCTCTTCCTACTTCCTTGTGCTTTGCCCCTACCCTTTCCCAGGTGATTGGGTTTGGGTGCTAGACGGGGCCAAATGGTATGTGAGTCCCAGGCATCCCCTCAGAAAGCTCATTCTGCTTGGGCTGCTCTTTGGGGTGTTTGTTTTTCCTTCGGTCAGTTGCAGGCTTCTTCAGGTGGATGAGAGTTTATGGACTGATGCGTTTCCAAGTAGCGAGGGGTACGCACATCTTTTTGAGGTAACAGCTAGTAGGATCTGTTAGAATAAACTAATGTAGTATTGATGCCTTTATTGCATGCAGTTCTTTATCAGGTGAGTAACTGTTGAGAGTAACTGAAGTCAATGTTACTTGGTGTGTTTGCTATGCAGTGCCTGTGCGGACTACTGCACGAGACACAGCTATCTGACATCTGGCCCAGCAACTACTAAATAAGGGGAGGGGAGAAGCTGAAGAACGACCAAAGGACAAAGCCTGGGAGGAAGACTACGAGCCTTCAGTACGAGCGGCCCCCAGAGGGACCACCGGAGACTGGTAACGCCTGCACCAGTGGGAGGGTTTGGATTCTGGGAACTAATTAGAATAACCCTGCCTTTTGTAGAAGTAGTAATGAATATGTATTAGCCTAGCAGCATAAAAACCAGCCGCCTGATGTAACTTGTGTGCGTCTTGGTGGAGCAGAGACTCCTGGCGCACCCAGCGCTGCTTGCTTACCTCTATTCAATTAATAAATTGTAAATTTCAATTGCAATCCTATTTGGGACCCAGTCATTTATTACAAGCGGGCGCTCGTCCGGGAGGGCTTTGGTTCCTGATTTCTGGTTTGATCTAGGAGAGGCACCCCCACCATTTGGTGGCTGCTGTTTGAGTCAGGTCGGAACTAATGGCATCTTGAACCTGAATAAAGGTAAGCAAAGTTTCTGATTCTTTTTTTCAGCTCCCTTGCCAGCTGCAGCACTATATTTTGCCCATAATTGTGTGTGTGAAGATCCGAACAAAGATGACGGAGTCGTAAGCATTTAAAGCGTATACCGTTCGGTTGGGTGGGGTTCGGTTGCCTGTGTGTGTAAGAGTGTGACTGAGATGGAACTTAGTTCCGAAGCGATTGTGGAGGTCTTCTAACCACGGTTCCAATCTCCCGTGAGGGACTTGGCCGGTGAAGGACCGAAGGGATTCCTATAGGATTTGTGGGTGTGTGATAGGTCCTCGACCCCCTGCAAGACACTCTTACTAAGGTAACCAAGGGCTGTGGGAATTGCCAGAGTAAAATTCCTAGATGGGTCAGACAAAATCGAAGACCAGAGACCGGAAGAAAGGGAGCAAATTACCAGTCATACCACCAGAAAGTCCATTAGGAATAACGATTCGAAATTGGAATGATAGGGACCCCAGAAAAGGAAAAAGTAAATTAAAAATGGTCCAGTATTGTGTGACAGAATGGCCAAAGGAGCCTTTAAGACTACATGTCTTTTGGCCTGTTTTTGGATCCTTCAAAGACTGGATTTGCCAGGCCTTAAATATCCATGTTAATTCAAAAGAACCTTTTAGCCAGGAAGAAAGTGATTATGCAGGATTATGGATCAGGAGGACTTCACGTCCTTTTCCAGCCTCAATATTTACACTAAAAGCAGGTAAGAAATTTGAAGAACAAGAAGAACATGAAAAAGAAAAAGAAGATAAACGTGAGCCGTTGGATAAGCTACCACCTCCATATGCTAACAATCCACTCCCGGCGGCTCCCCCTCCGGTGGCTGTGGTATCGCCACCAGTACCACCGTTGCCCCAGCTTCCACCACCAACAGCACCAGAATTAGACCGACCTCCGGCCGCATGCAGGAGAAGTAGGACGGACGTATCTGAGAGGGCTTCTCTATATCCCTTAAGGGAGGTAACTGGTGTATAACTGGTGCGCGTCTTGGTGGAGCAGAGACTCCCAGCGTACCCAGCACTGTTTGCTTACCTCTATTCATTCAGTGAATTGTAAACTTTGATTGTAATCCTATTTGGGACTTTTATTTATTATAACAGAGAACCTTGTAAAACGCAGACAACCAGAATCCTTACAGCAATTAGGTGGAAATCACGGCGTAAGAAACATTACCACCTCAAAGAGTAAAAACCTCAAAAGAAATGTGACTTGTAACAGGCCAGCAGCTGTGTATTTTCTGTGAAGCACCAGCTAGATTATGAACCTTGAATAGCACAGTTAAAGGGGAAACAGGGGAGGGTCGGGAGGGTCCCGGTCCTCGGCAGAAAAAAAAAGTGTATAAACTGTGTATGGAATTAGTAGGCACCCTCCTGCTTGTGGGACACCCGCCATTGTAATCTCGAATAATAATGCTACTGTACTGAGATCCTCGACTCAGCCTATGCTATTTGCTACAGATTGATTCAGGGTTTTAAGGTTTCAGGGATTGGGCACTAGGGTTGGGTTTCAGGGTAAGGGGTTTCAGGGTTTATGTTTAGGATTTTAAGGTTTTTAGGGTTGGAGTTTTAACGGTTAGGGTTTTAAGGATTTGGGGGTTAGGGTTTTAAGGGTTTCAGGGTTAGCGTGTTAGGGTATTAGAGTTTTTTGGGTTGTAGTGTTGATATGTTTTTTAGGGTTAGAGTCTTAAGGTTTTATTTTTGGTCAGTTATTTACGGTTAGGGTTTTAAGATCTTTTTTTTTTTTTTTTTTTTTTTTTTTTTTTTTTTTTTTCAGGTTAGGTTCTCCAGGTCCAGGGTTTTGAGTATCCTAATTTTGGGGGTTTGGATTTTGAGCATCTTAATTTTTGGGGTTAGGCTTTTGTGTGCCCTAATTTTTTGGAATAGGCTTTTAAGCATCCTAAGTAGTTGGGTTAGTGTTTTGAGCATCTTAATGTTTTGGGTTTGGGTATTGAGCATCCTAAGTTTTCGGGAAAGGGTTTTGAGCATCTTTATGTTTCCAGGATAGGGTTTTGAGCGTCCTAATGTTTTCGGGTTAGGGTTTGGAGCGTCCTAAGTTTTCGGCATAGGGTTTTGAGCATCTTAATGTTTCCAGGATAGGGTTTTGAGCAACTTATTGTTTCCAGGATTGGGTTTTGAGCCTCCTAATGTTTTTGGGTTAGGGCTTTGAGCATCCTAATGTTATTGGGTTAGGGTTTGGAGTGTCCTAAGTTTTTGGGATAGGGTTTGGAGCATCTTAATGTTTCCAGGATAGGGTTTTGAGCAACTTATTGTTTCCAGGATTGGGTTTTGAGCCTCCTAATGTTTTTGGGTTAGTGCTTTGAGCATCCTAATGTTTTTGGGTTAGGGTTTGGAGTGTCCTAAGTTTTTGGGATAGGGTTTGGAGCATCTTAATGTTTCCAGGATAGGGTTTGGAGCGTCCTAAATTTTCAGGACAGGTCTTTGAGCTTCCTAATGTTTTCCGGATAGGGTTTGGAGCGTCTTAATGTTTTTGGTTTGGGTTTTGCACATCCAAAGTTATTGGGTTTGGGTTTTGAGCGTCCTAATGTTTTTGGGTTAGGGCTTGGAGCGCCCTAATGTTTTTGGGTTAGGGCTTGGAGCGTCCTAATGTTTTTGGGATAGGGTTTGGAGCGTCCTAGTGTTTTCGGGATAGGGTTTTGAGCGTCCAAAGTTTTTGGGTTTGGGTTTTGAGCGTCCAAAGTATTATAAGTTGCCCCCTTAATTAATTTTCATAGAGCATTGTATTAATCATAGAAAGGAATTTATTGAGTGAGCAAACATCAAGCAAAACAGCACTGGGCGGCCGGGGAGTCTCAGCTCCGCCAACGGCACGCACCTCACCCCCGCCAGGGTCCCTTTTTATCTATATTTTGCTAATTCCGGGGTTACGCAGCACATCCTGGTATATTCTGCGACTGCGCGCACTGTTGCTAGGGGGTCGTCTCTGTCCCTCTGGTGGTCGTGAAGATGAAGGCCGAAGTCTTCCTCCGCGTTGTGGTTCAACTTCTTTTATTATTTGGTCATGTTGGCCCAGCGTTAGACAGAAAGGCATGTATGTCGATACACTACTTTAGCAACTTATCAGGAGATGGTTACATGAGCTTTGCAACAGTGTCTTTGAACAAAAGAGGCAACTGAGATGCAGAAGGAGAGAAGGGGAGGGGGTTCTCTTTTTTGTTACATTAAGCAAAAGAATTTTCATAGTGTCTAGCCAAGACACTATACATTATACATCTTACTTCAGCAGGGAGCTTTTGCAACTCCTGCTCCTCAAACGGAACTCCTTGTTTTATAATACAAAAGACAATGAACAAACATTTATGGTGTATTACATTAATGTTTTGGGGTTAGGGTTTGGAGCGCCCTAAGTTTTTGGGCTAGGGCTTTGAGCATTCCTAACGTTTTGGGTTGGGTTTGGGTTTTGAGCATCCTAAGATTTTGGGTTGGGGGTTTTAGGCATAGGTCTTCAGGGGTTTAGTGTGGTAAATAGTTTGGGTTAGGTCTGTAGGGGTTTCGAGGTTTTTTGGATGTTAGGGCTTGAGGCTTTTTTTGTAAGGGCGGTGAGGGTTCCAGTGAGTGCTGGTAAATGCAGTTCTCGAGCACTCGGCCTGTGATTGGCCATGCTGGCTGTGCGGGGAATGCTGGTAGGTGTAGTTTTCCGGCACTGGGAGGCCATGTTGTGTGCCCAGAGCATGCCGGGAGATGTAGTTCTCTGGACTCCAGACTTCCGGGAGGCCATGTTGCGTACCCAGAGTATACCGGGAAATGTAGTTTTTGGATTCGGGACTTCCGGGAGGCCATGTTGAATGCCCAGAGCATACCGGGAGATGTAGTTCTCGGGAACTAGGGTTAGGGTTAGGGGCTAGGGCTGGGGCTAGAGTTAGGGTTTCGGGTGAGGGTTGGGGTTGGGGGTTATTGTTAGGGTTAGTGGTTTAGGGTTAGGCTTAGAGGGTTAGGGTTAGGGATAGGTTAGGGGTAGGTTTAGAGGGTTAGGGTAAGGGTTAGGGGTTAGGGGTTGGGACTGTGGTTACGCTTAGGGTAAGGGTTAGGGTGAGGGTATTAGGGTTAGGGTTTGGGTTCAGATTAGGGTAAGGGTTAGGGCAAAGGTGTTAGGATAAGGCTAAGGGTAAGGCTTAGGGTGAGGATAAGGTTTAGGGAAAGGGTTAGGTTTAGGGTAAGGGTTGGGGTAAGGGTTAGGGTTAGGGTTAAGAGTTAGGGTAAAGGATAGAGTAATGGTAAGTATAAGGGTAGGGTAAGGATTAGGGTAAGGGTAAGGATTAGGGTTAGGTATAGGGTAAGAATAAGGGTAAGCTAATGGTTAGGATAAGGGTTAGGGTAAAGGTTTTCATTTTTTAAAGCTGAAAAGCAGTATGCAATCTGGGACGTCACAGCCAGAGCTGCCTATGGCAAGGTGAGAAAGGAAAAGATGGAGCAGATGTTCTACTCCTATTTTTTTCTTTATACGTAAATAAAAGTTTGAGCTAATTCCAGTTGGAAGAGTTCCAATTACTTGCTTGGTCATAATGTCTTTTAATATTGAAAGCTGCAGCAAAAGCATGGGGATTTTTGCTTCTAGAAACACCTATTTCTCTTGTCTGCACTATGCATGCTTTTGAGCTAAAACTAATTAAAAAATGAAAAGAAAAATCACACACACACACACAAAAAAAAAAAAAAAAAAAAAAAAAAACCACAGCTGCTGCTGCTCTCTTCCTACTTCCTTGTGCTTTGCCCCTACCCTTTCCCAGGTGATTGGGTTTGGGTGCTAGACGGGGCCAAATGGTATGTGAGTCCCAGGCATCCCCTCAGAGAGCTCATTCTGCTTGGGCTGCTCTTTGGGGTGTTTGTTTTTCCTTCGGTCAGTTGCAGGCTTCTTCAGGTGGATGAGAGTTTATGGACTGATGCGTTTCCAAGTAGCGAGGGGTACGCACATCTTTTTGAGGTAACAGCTAGTAGGATCTGTTAGAATAAACTAATGTAGTATTGATGCCTTTATTGCATGCAGTTCTTTATCAGGTGAGTAACTGTTGAGAGTAACTGAAGTCAATGTTACTTGGTGTGTTTGCTATGCAGTGCCTGTGCGGACTACTGCACGAGACACAGCTTTCTGACATCTGACCCAGCAACTACTAAATAAGGGGAGGGGAGAAGCTGAAGAACGACCAAAGGACAAAGCCTGGGAGGAAGACTACGAGCCTTCAGTACGAGCGGCCCCCAGAGGGACCACCGGAGACTGGTAACGCCTGCACCAGTGGGAGGGTTTGGATTCTGGGAACTAATTAGAATAACCCTGCCTTTTGTAGAAGTAGTAATGAATATGTATTAGCCTAGCAGCATAAAAACCAGCCGCCTGATGTAACTTGTGTGCGTCTTGGTGGAGCAGAAACTCCTGGCGCACCCAGCGCTGCTTGCTTACCTCTATTCCTTTAATAAATCATAAACATTAATTGTAAGCCTATTTGGGACCCAGTCATTTATTACAACTGGGACCTCCCGATGGGTGGAAGCTGTCGGGATAGCTCGGGATGCTGAGGCGTGGTGCTGCAAGGAGGTTGGTGGTCGGTGGCGCCCTGGGGCAGGCGAAATTGGGAGGGGGCGAGGCGGCGGGTGGTCGGTGGCTTCTGTGGAAAAGGCGCTTGTATGGGGGGCTGCGCATTCAGAGGAACCTTGACAGGCTGCAGATAGGGGCAGGCAGGAACCTTTTGAAGTTCAGGAGAGGGAAATGCCAAGCCCTACCCCTAGGGAGAAACACCTCTGTTTACCAGCACTGGCTAGCTCGATACTGAATAAGCATTTCTTCATGGAAGGGGTGCTTTGCTATTAGAACAGGCTGCCCGGGGGAAGTGGTAAGAGACCCGATCCTTAAAAGTATTGAAGAGACATGTGGACATAGCCCGGGAGTCCGGCCTCCGGCAGGGCGGGAGCTGGCTCTTCCGAGCCCCTGTGCTCCGGTCTTGTGCGACGCGTTTGCAAGCAGCACCGGGTGCCGGGTCCGACATCGGACGGTTCGGGGACGGCGATTCCGGGGCCGTCGGCTAGCGGGGGCCGGCTATGTCGTGTCCCGGGGATCCGACTTCAGGGGGCGTGGGGGCCGGCCGTGCAGTGAAGCGGGGGGCTGGCGTCCGCCGGCTTTCCAGAGAGCGGGCTTTCGGTCCCGTGCGGTTCGGTGGCCGGCCGTCCCGAAACGCTGGGCACCGGTCTTGTGCTAGACTCAGCGGGCTCCGGGGCCGAACTCGGCTTCTCGGGGCCGGCGGTCGCGGTGTCCAGGTGTCCCGCCTCGGGCGGCGCGGGGCCGGCTGTCCCTAGCAGCTGGGCTCCCAAGAGCTTCTGGGCTCCCAAGCGTCGCCCAAGACCGGATCCCAGAGAATCGGGACGGCCGGCCACACCGCTGCGACTAGCACAAGCGTCTCCCGACAACGGAGCCCAGGGGCTTGCGAGGGTCAGATTCCGCGCCCCGGGATAGAGAAACGGGGAGCGCGGGTCGGCCGGCCGCAGCTTCGCACGGGACCGAACCCCCTGTCTCCGGCACGGCCAGACCCCGAGCCGGCAGACAGCAGCCTCCCGCTTCACGGCACAGTCGGCCCCCAACCCGCCCGAGTTCTGATCGCCGGGACACGGGACAGCCGGCCGCGCCGCCCGAGGCCGGACACCTGGAGCCCGGGACCGCCGTCCCTGACAAAGCCAAAGTCGGACCCGGACCCCGCTGCGGCTAGCACACGCGTCGCCCAGGACCGCAGCCTAGGACCTCGGGACGGTCGCATCCCGCGCCTCCGGCAGGAGCTACCCGGGAGGGCAGGACGGCCTGCCGCAGCTCCGCAAGAGACCGAACCTGCTGGATTCCGGGACGGCCAGAGCCCGAGCCGGTGGGCAGCAGCCTCCCGCTTCACGGCTCGGCAGGCACCCACGTCGCCCGACTTCGGACCCACGGGACAGCCGGCACCCGCGCCGCCGGAGGCCGGACCGGGAACCCGGTGCGCTTGGCACATGCGTCGCCCAAGAACGGCACCCAGGGCTGCGGGACGGTCGTGCGTCACGCAGCCCGAGTTCGGACCCCCGGAACACGGGACAGCCGGCACCCGCGCCACCGGAGGACAGAATCCCCTGCCCCGGGGGATCACCGTCCTCAAAGCGCCCGAAGTCGGCTCCGGACCTCGCTGCATCTGGCACATGCCTCACACAAGACCGGAGCACAGGTTCTAGGGACAGACAGCTCCAGAGCCGTCCGAGGTCGTACCGGGAACCCGGTGCGGTTGACACATGCGTCGCCAAAGACCGGAGCCCTGGGAAGCGTGATGGCCGGACCCCACGCAGCCCGAGTTCGGACCCACGGGACACGGGACAGCCGGCACCCGTGCCTGGCTCTTAGGGACTTGGAAAGAGTCCTGATGCTGTGCCAGCACTATGCAGCAATAGGCACAACACTGGAGTGACTTCACTGTTGTTCCATCTACGAGTGCAGAGTACAGCACTGTGCGGGCTTCTGCAGGGAAACGGTGACTCCAGCTCAGACAGACCCAACACAACTTCCACCGCTTATTCCATAACATTTGTGTCACAATCAGGTACAGTTTAGTATATAGATGGTCTCATCACCATAGTTTTTTGTCCATTGAAGCATTTTTATGTCTGTACTTCTCTTTATTCTATAGGTCTTTTCCCAAAATGCTCATAAAAACTGTTGATGATTTCACCATCATCTGTCAAAGTGGTCACTCAGGGCAGGCGAAGTTGGTTTTCTTGACACCAGCACCAGCTTAGCTCACATCACTGTTGCACTTGCCTGGTTCCTTGCAAAGTTGATCTTTCATTGGTTCTGCAGTGTCCTCTTACAACACATAACTTGGATGACAGATTAATTTTCTCCCAGTGTTAAATCTCCTTGAGGCACACACTTGATATCCCCATCTTTCTGCATCAGCCACCAGGTATACCCTGGACCTTGGGCAAAGACAATCCCACGAGTGCAATCCCACAGCACTTGTCTTTCCAGGCCCAAGATAGTGTTTCGGGCCGTGGCATGGTTTACAGGGTATGTTTCCAGCCACCCAGTAGTTGCTTCTTCCATGGTCAGTATGTACCGTTTGCCTTGGCCGGTTTGTGGAAGTGGTCCGATGTAGTCAATGTGCCATAGCTCACCAGATCGAAATCCAAGCCATCTCCGCCTATTCCAGGGAGACTTTCCCCTCATGGCTCGTTTGATTGCAGCGCAGGTCTCACACTGATGGGTAACCTGTGTGATGGCCTCAATGGTCAGTTCCTCTTTCGAGTCACTCAATATAGAGGACTCACAAGCTGACTATAGCCTGGCACATGCATTCTCCAAAATCCCACAAGACCTAGGAACGCTTCTGTTTCTTTTTTGCTGGTTGGCGGAGACAGAACTGTTATTTTGTTGATCACATCCGTCGGAATGTGGCGACGTCCATCCTGACATTTTACCCCCAACAACTGGATTTCCTGTGCAGGTCCCTTGACTGTTTAATGGCAAATCCAGCTTTCAGGAGAATTGGAATTATTTTCTTCCCTTTCCCAAAAACTTCTTCTGCTGTGTTACCCCATACGATGATATCATCGATATACTGCAGGTGTTCAGGAGCGTTCCCCTGTTCCAGTGTCGTCTGGATCAGTCCATGGCAGATGGCAGGGCTGTGTTTCCACCCCTGGGGCAGTCGATTCCAAGTATACTGAATGCCCCTCCAAGTGAAAGCAAATTGTGGCCTGCATGCTGCTGCTAGACGGATAGAGAAAAATGCATTAGCAGTATCGATAGTAGCATTCCACTTGGCTGCCTTTGCCTCTAGTTCGTACTGGAGTTCTAGCATGTCTGGCACTGCTGCACTTAGTGGTGGTGTGACTTCATTCAGGCCCCGATAGTCCACCGTTAGCCTCCACTCGCCATTGGACTTTCGCACTGGCCATATAAGACTGTTAAAAGGTGAATGAGTCTTGCTGATCACTCCTTGGCTCCCCAGATGGTGAACTAACTCATGGATAGGAATCAGGGAGTCTCGGTTGGTGCGCTATTGCCGCCGGTGCACAGTTGTAGTCGCAATTGGCACTTGCTGTTCTTCAATCCTCAGCAATCCTACAGCAGAAGGGTCTTGTGAGAGACCAGGCAGAGTAGACAGCTGCTTAATCTTCTCTGTGCTCAAGGCAGCTATGCCAAAAGCCCACCGGTACCCTGTTGGATCCTTGAGGTACCCTTTCCTGAGGTAGTCTATGCCGACGATGCACGGAGCGTCTGGGCCAGTCACGATGGGGTGCTTTTGCCACTCATTCCCAGTTAGACTCACTTCAGCTTCCAATATGGTTAGCTCTTGGGATCCCCCGTCACTCCGGAGATAGAGATGGGTTCTGCCCCTTGGTGGCCTGACGGCATTAGGGTACAGTGTGCGCCTGTGTCCACTAAAGCTTTCTATTTTTGCGGTTCCGGTGTGCCAGGCCATCGAATCCACACAGTCCAGTAAATCCGGTTGTCCCTCTCCTCTACCTGGCTAGAGGCAGGGCCCCACTAGTCCTGGTCAGAGTATCTATCAATTATTTCTTCCAAACGTGAAGGAGAAGTCTCTTCATCAGGGTCAGGAGTATTACTGTTCCTTCTACTCCCTCTGGGGGACTGTTCAACAGAAACCGGGGCAGCAATCCTCCTAGGGGCCCTCTTTGTTGCTGCTGTATCTTTCCGTAGCTCACGTAGCCGAGCAGCTAGGGCCGAGGTCGGTTCACCGTCCCACTTCCTCCTATCTTCCCCGTGGTCACGTAAATAAAACCACAAGGTACCTCGCGGTGTGCGTCCCGGATTCTCCCTTGTTTGAGCCGGGGACTGCTGGTGCTTGAAGGCCGAAAGATTTTTCCGCCTAGGTGAGGACGAAGCTATGTGTTCATCTAACCGTTGGGACAGTCTCTCCACAGCTGAAATGCAGTCCCGTTCTGGGGCAGAGAGATTTTCTTCATATTTATGAAGGTGATTGGACACGTTGTCCACAGTTGGCCCCATCCCCTCGTCCCAGCCCATGACTGCCAGTGTGCTGGCATGTTTTGGGGGTGCAGCCCGTACAAACTTCCGCCACTTGGACGCTGTGCATTGGACTTCATCGGGGTCTTTAGGTGCCTGGGCGTTGTTTAAAACACTATAAAGCATCTCCAGCACAGCTAATTCCCGCAGCTGCTGGAATCTTATCCATATCCACAGTGGTCCCTTATCCATAGTGGTCCATTTGTTTACTTGGGAGACAATACCCTCTTTGTGGGGATACCTTTCTTTCACAGCTGTTAGGATTCGCCTCCAGAGGCTGATAACTTGTGCCTCTCTTCCAATTACTCTGTCAATGAGCCTTTCTCTAGAAAGGGATCCCAGCTGCTTGGCTTCGTTGCCTTCTAGCTGTTGGGTATTGGCCCCACTATCCCAGCGTCGAAGCAGCCAAGTGAGGATGTGCTCACCTGGACGGCGACTGAAGTCTTTTCGTATTTCTCGCAGCTCACTCAAGGATAGAGACCGAGTAGTTTCTGATTCATCTATGATTTCATTCTCTTCTTCGTGATGTTGCCGTGATAACGCTGCTTTAGAGCCGCTTGCCTTTTCCTCTTCTCCCTCATCCATAGGAGGCGCTCCTTCCCTTACTAAACGACCTGATCTCCGTTTCCACTGTTTCGTCTTTACTACGGGGGCGACTGATACCAAAGATGGTCGGTCCTCTGGGGTGGTCACAGTGTGTGCTGTCTCATCATCAAATTCAAGAACCTCCCTATCCCCTTGAGGGTGCTGGGCAATGTTAATTGACATCTGATAGGCGTAAGCCAGACCCCAGCAGAGTGCAGCCAGCTGGTGGAGTTCTCTAGTATTGCCAGGGTCAGGGCATACATCTTTCAAACATTCTACCAACTTTCTTGGATTTTGTACTTGTTCAGGGGTGAAATTTAGAACCATTGGAGGAGAAAACCGTGATAGGTACCTGCCCAAATCCCCCCACACACCTTGCCACCCACAACTTTGTCTGGGGACAGGTCCTTGGATAATATTCTTAATAAACTGCTTTGCCTTGGGGAAGAAGACAAACACTAGACCTAGTATATGAGGATAATATCTCACCAGGGGTATCCAAGATACTGAAAGGCTGCTGTAATTAGCCCACAGGGAGAAAAGTAGAAGGCACCACACCCGATATTATTCACTGATTGACTGCTGGGGGCAAAAAAGAAAGCACTGTAATTCTTAATATTGTCAATAAGATAATCTCCAGGAGACCAGGAGGATAACAATGCCGGGCTTGAATACCAAACCAAACTGAAGGCCAGTATGTTACAGCACAACATGATAAGAAAACAAGCACAGACTTCAACATTTTCTCCGATCGGATGTAAAGGAAAAAAGAAAACAGAGAGTGGGCTACATACAACATATCCACACAGAAAAGTATTACCAGAAAACCGAGCATTATGACAACCAATATGTTAGTTGTAAATACTTCAATCAATACTATTGTTATCTCAACCCTCGAGCGCCACAACCCTTTTGGAGCCCAACCCTCGTTGGGCGCCAAAAAGGACTGTGGTGGTTTTACTCAGGTGGGCAGCCGAGCTCCACCAAAACCGCTCTCTCACTCCGCCTCTCCTCAAAGAGGAAGGGGGAGAAAATACAACACAGAGAACTCGAGGTTTGAAATAAGAAAGGTATAATTAAAGGGAAAGGGAATGGGGAGAAAAAGAAACAAAAGAAACAATAATTCCGCATGGAAGCACCGAGAGAGAAAAAAATTATTCTCTACTTCCCATCAGCGAGCGGTGTTCGGCCACGTCCTGGGAAGCAGGGCCTCAAACGCGTAGTGGATGTTCAGGAGGAACAGCCCCCTCCCCCACGAGAGCCCCCCCTTTTATTGCTGAGTGTGACATCGGGTGTTACAGAATATCCCTTTGGTTGGTTTAGGTCAGCTGGCCGGAAACATCCCCTCCCCATAACTTGCCCACCCCTAGGCTGCTGGCTCTTGGGGGCTTGGAAGGAGTCCTGATGCTGTGCCAGCACTACGCAGACACAACACTGGAGTGATATCAGTGCTGTTCCAGCTACGAGTGCAGAGTACAGCACTGTGCGGGCTGCTGCAGGGAAAAGGTGACTCCAGCTCAGACAGCCCCAAACACGGTGTCCGGGTCCGACCTCGGGAGGCTCGGGGACGGTGGTCCCGGGGCCCGCGTGACCGGCCTCCGTCGGCACGGGTGCCGGCTGTCCCATGTCCCGTGGGTCCGAACTCGGGCTGCGTGGGGTCCGGCCATCACGCTTCCCAGGGCTCCGGTCTTTGGCGACGCATGTGCCAAGCGCACCGGGTTCCCGGTCCGGCCTCCGGCGGCGCGGGTGCCGGCTGTCCCGTGGGTCCGAAGTCGGGCGACGTGGGTGCCTGCCGAGCCGTGAAGCGGGAGGCTGCTGCCCACCGGCTTGGGCTCTGGCCGTCCCGGAATCCAGCAGGTTCGGTCTCTTGCGGAGCTGCGGCAGGCCGTCCTGCCCTCCCGGGTAGCTCCTGCCGGAGGCGCGGGATGCGACCGTCCCGAGGTCCTAGGCTGCGGTCCTGGGCGACGCGTGTGCTAGCCGCAGCGGGGTCCGGGTCCGACTTTGGCTTTGTCAGGGACGGCGGTCCCGGGCTCCAGGTGTCCGGCCTCGGGCGGCGCGGCCGGCTGTCCC
This sequence comes from Aythya marila, assembly GCF_965140915.1. NCBI lineage: Eukaryota > Metazoa > Chordata > Aves > Anseriformes > Anatidae > Aythya > Aythya marila. The sequence goes on along the minus strand of NW_028136710.1, from coordinate 37,002 downwards.
GTGTCCCAGCGATCAGAACTCGGGCGGGTTGGGGGCCGACTGTGCCGTGAAGCGGGAGGCTGCTGTCTGCCGGCTCGGGGTCTGGCCGTGCCGGAGACAGGGGGTTCGGTCCCGTGCGAAGCTGCGGCCGGCCGACCCGCGCTCCCCGTTTCTCTATCCCGGGGCGCGGAATCTGATCCTCGCAAGCCCCTGGGCTCCGTTGTCGGGAGACGCTTGTGCTAGTCGCAGCGGTGTGGCCGGCCGTCCCGATTCTCTGGGATCCGGTCTTGGGCGACGCTTGGGAGCCCAGAAGCTCTTGGGAGCCCAGCTGCTAGGGACAGCCGGCCCCGCGCCGCCCGAGGCGGGACACCTGGACACCGCGACCGCCGGCCCCGAGAAGCCGAGTTCGGCCCCGGAGCCCGCTGAGTCTAGCACAAGACCGGTGCCCAGCGTTTCGGGACGGCCGGCCACCGAACCGCACGGGACCGAAAGCCCGCTCTCTGGAAAGCCGGCGGACGCCAGCCCCCCGCTTCACTGCACGGCCGGCCCCCACGCCCCCTGAAGTCGGATCCCCGGGACACGACATAGCCGGCCCCCGCTAGCCGACGGCCCCGGAATCGCCGTCCCCGAACCGTCCGATGTCGGACCCGGCACCCGGTGCTGCTTGCAAACGCGTCGCACAAGACCGGAGCACAGGGGCTCGGAAGAGCCAGCTCCCGCCCTGCCGGAGGCCGGACTCCCGGGCTATGTCCACATGTCTCTTCAATACTTTTAAGGATTGGGTCTCTTACCACTTCCCCCGGGCAGCCTGTTCTAATAGCAAAGCACCCCTTCCATGAAGAAATGCTTATTCAGTATCGAGCTAGCCAGTGCTGGTAAACAGAGGTGTTTCTCCCTAGGGGTAGGGCTTGGCATTTCCCTCTCCTGAACTTCAAAAGGTTCCTGCCTGCCCCTATCTGCAGCCTGTCAAGGTTCCTCTGAATGCGCAGCCCCCCATACAAGCGCCTTTTCCACAGAAGCCACCGACCACCCGCCGCCTCGCCCCCTCCCAATTTCGCCTGCCCCAGGGCGCCACCGACCACCAACCTCCTTGCAGCACCACGCCTCAGCATCCCGAGCTATCCCGACAGCTTCCACCCATCGGGAGGGCCCACTTGTAATAAATGACCGAGTCCCAAATAGGCTTACAATTAATGTTTATGATTTATTAAAGGAATAGAGGTAAGCAAGCAGCGCTGGGTGCGCCAGGAGTCTCTGCTCCACCAAGACGCACACAAGTTACATCAGGCGGCTGGTTTTTATGCTGCTAGGCTAATACATATTCATTACTACTTCTACAAAAGGCAGGGTTATTCTAATTAGTTCCCAGAATCCAAACCCTCCCACTGGTGCAGGCGTTATCAGTCTCCGGTGGTCCCTCTGGGGGCCGCTCGTACTGAAGGCTCGTAGTCTTCCTCCCAGGCTTTGTCCTTTGGTCGTTCTTCAGCTTCTCCCCTCCCCTTATTTAGTAGTTGCTGGGCCAGATGTCAGAAAGCTGTGTCTCGTGCAGTAGTCCGCACAGGCACTGCATAGCAAACACACCAAGTAACATTGACTTCAGTTACTCTCAACAGTTACTCACCTGATAAAGAACTGCATGCAATAAAGGCATCAATACTACATTAGTTTATTCTAACAGATCCTACTAGCTGTTACCTCAAAAAGATGTGCGTACCCCTCGCTACTTGGAAACGCATCAGTCCATAAACTCTCATCCACCTGAAGAAGCCTGCAACTGACCGAAGGAAAAACAAACACCCCAAAGAGCAGCCCAAGCAGAATGAGCTCTCTGAGGGGATGTCTGGGACTCACATACCATTTGGCCCCGTCTAGCACCCAAACCCAATCACCTGGGAAAGGGTAGGGGCAAAGCACAAGGAAGTAGGAAGAGAGCAGCAGCTGTGTTTTTTTTTTTTTTTTTTTTTTTTTGTTTGTTTTTTTTTTGTGTGTGCGTGTGTGATTTTTCTTTTCATTTTTTAATTAGTTTTAGCTCAAAAGCATACATAGTGCAGACAAGAGAAATAGGTGTTTCTAGAAGCAAAAATCCCCATGCTTTTGCTGCAGCTTTCAATATTAAAAGACATTATGACCAAGGAAGTAATTGGAACTCTTCCAACTGGAATTAGCTCAAACTTTTATTTAAGTATAAAGAAAAACTAGGACTAGAACATCTGCTCCATCTTTTCCTCTCTCACATTGCCATAGGCAGCTCTGGCTGTGACGTCCCAGATTGCATACTGCATTTCAGCTTTAACAAATGAAAACCTTTACCCTAACCCTTCTCCTTGGTCATCATGGTGGAAAAGTGTAAATTGCGGGTTTTGGAGAACATCGGGTAGGTTTATGACGACTTCTGGGGCAGATTCATGGTTTTTAGGGTTTTCTTCTGTTTTTTTCTACTGATCCAGTTGTTTTTCGGCGTGTTTTTGTCGTGTTTTGGGTTCTCCGTTGGGTTTCGTTGGGTTTTCCGTGGTCATCATGGTGAAAACGTGTAAATTTTGGGTATTGGAGAACATCAGGTAGGTTTAGGGGGACTTTTGGGGTGGATCAACGGCTTTTAGGGTTTTCTTTCGGTTTTGGGGGTGATCCCGCTTTTTTTTGTGGTGTTTTTGACGTGTTTTGGGGTTTCCGTTGCGTTTCGTTGATTTCCTAATGTGTTTTAAGTTTGTTGGGAGTGGACTTTGGGATTTGGAGAACATCAGGTAGGTTTAGTGTGTTTTTGGGGTGGATCTATGGTTTTTGGGGTTTTCTTTCTTTTTTAGGGGTTATCCTGTTCTTGTTTGGGGTGTTTTCGACTTGTTTTGGGGTCTCCGTTGGGTTTTAGTTGGATTCTCGTTGGTCGTTAAGGGAAATGGGAGTGGATTGTGGGTTTTGAAGAAGATCAGGTGAGTTTAGGGTGGTTTTGCGGGGAAATTCATAGTGTTTGGTGTTTTTTCTTCTGATCCAGTTCTTTTTTGGGGTGTTTTTGAGGTGTTTTTGGGGTTTCCGTTGGGTTTCGTTGAGTTCCTAATGGGTTTTATGGTGGTTGGCAGTGGACATTTGGATTTGGAGAACATCAGGTACGTTTAGAGTGGTTTTGGGATTGGATCCGTGCTTTTTGGGGTTTTCTTTCGTTTTTGGGGGTGATCCTGTTCTTGTTTGGGGTGTTTTGGACGTGTTTTGGGTTCTCCGTTGGGTTTCGTTGTGTTTTCCGTGGTCATCATGGTGGAAAAGTGTAAATTGTGGGTTTTGGAGAACATCAGGTAGGTTTAGGAGGACTTCTGGGGCAGATTCATGGTTTTTAGGGTTTTCTTCTGTTTTTTTCTAGTGATCCAGTTGTTTTTCGGCGTGTTTTTGACGTGTTTTGGGGTCTCCGTTGGGTTTCATTGGGTTTCTCGTGGTCATCATGGTGGAAAAGTGTAAATTGTGGGTTTTGGAGAACATCAGGTAGGTTTAGGGTGTTTTTTGGGTGGATCTATGTTTTTGGGGGATTTTCTTCCAGTTTTGGGGGTGATTGCGTTCTTGTTTGGGGTGTTTTTGACGTGTTTTGTGGTCTCTGTTTTGTTTCGTTGTGTTTTCCTTGTTCATTTTGGTGGAAAAAGCTGAATAGTGGGTTTTGGAGAACATCAGGTAGGTTTAGGGTGGTTTTGGGATTTGATCCGTGCTTTTTGGGGATTTTGTTCCAGTTTTGGGGGTGATTCCGTTCTTGTTTGTGGTGTTTTTGATGTGTTTTGGGTTCTCCGTTGGGCTTCGTTGGGTTTTCCGTTGGCATCATGGTGGAAAAGGGTAAATTGTGGGTTTTGGAGAACATCAGGTAGGTTTAGGGGGACTTTTGGGGTGGATTCATGGTATTTGTTTTTTTTTTTTCTGTTTTTCTGGGGTGATCCCGTTCTTTTTTGGTGTGTTTTTGATGTGTTTTGGGGTCTCCGTTGGGTTTTGCTGGGTTCTTGTTGGTCATCATGTTGGAAAAGTGTAAATTGTGGGTTTTGGAGAACATCAAGTAGGTTTAGTGTCGTTTTGGGGTGGATCTATGGTTTTTGGGGTTTTCTTTCTTTTTTAAGGGTTATCCTGTTCTTGTTTGGGGTGTTTTCGACTTGTTTTGGGGTCTCCGTTGGGTTTTAGTTGGATTCTCGTTGGTCGTTAAGGGAAATGGGAGTGGATTGTGGGTTTTGAAGAAGATCAGGTAGGTTTAGTGTGTTTTTGGGGTGGATCTATGGTTTTTGGGGTTTTCTTTCTTTTTTAGGGGTTATCCTGTTCTTGTTTGGGGTGTTTTCGACTTGTTTTGGGGTCTCCGTTGGGTTTTAGTTGGATTCTCGTTGGTCGTTAAGGGAAATGGGAGTGGATTGTGGGTTTTGAAGAAGATCAGGTGAGTTTAGGGTGGTTTTGCGGGGAAATTCATAGTGTTTGGTGTTTTTTCTTCTGATCCAGTTCTTTTTTGGGGTGTTTTTGAGGTGTTTTTGGGGTTTCCGTTGGGTTTCGTTGAGTTCCTAATGGGTTTTATGGTGGTTGGGAGTGGACATTTGGATTTGGAGAACATCAGGTACGTTTAGAGTGGTTTTGGGATTGGATCCGTGCTTTTTGGGGTTTTCTTTCGTTTTTGGGGGTGATCCTGTTCTTGTTTGGGGTGTTTTGGACGTGTTTTGGGTTCTCCGTTGGGTTTCGTTGTGTTTTCCGTGGTCATCATGGTGGAAAAGTGTAAATTGTGGGTTTTGGAGAACATCAGGTAGGTTTAGGAGGACTTCTGGGGCAGATTCATGGTTTTTAGGGTTTTCTTCTGTTTTTTTTCTAGTGATCCAGTTGTTTTTTGGCGTGTTTTTGACGTATTTTGGGGTCTCCGTTGGGTTTCATTGGGTTTCTCGTGGTCATCATGGTGGAAAAGTGTAAATTGTGGGTTTTGGAGAACATCAGGTAGGTTTAGGGGGACTTTTGGGGTGGATTCATGGTATGTGGGGTTTTCTTCTGTTTTTTTTTGGGGGGGTGATCGAATTCATTTTTGGGGTGTTTTTGTCGTGTTTTGGCGTCTCCGTTGGGTTTTGCTGGGTTCTTGTTGGTCATCATGTTGGAAAAGTGTAAATTGCGGGTTTTGGAGAACATCAGGTAGGTTTACTGTCTTTTTGGGGTGGATCTATGTTTTTGGGGGATTTTCTTCCAGTTTTGGGGGTGATTGCGTTCTTGTTTGGTGTGTTTTTGACGTGTTTTGTGGTCTCTGTTTTGTTTCGTTGTGTCTTCCTTGTTCATTTTTCTGGAAAAGGCTGAATAGTGGGTTTTGGAGAACATCAGGTAGGTTTAGTGTGTTTTTGGGGTGGATCTATGGTTTTTGGGGTTTTCTTTCTTTTTTAGGGGTTATCCTGTTCTTGTTTGGGGTGTTTTCGACTTGTTTTGGGGTCTCCGTTGGGTTTTAGTTGGATTCTCGTTGGTCGTTAAGGGAAATGGGAGTGGATTGTGGGTTTTGAAGAAGATCAGGTGAGTTTAGGGTGGTTTTGCGGGGAAATTCATAGTGTTTGGTGTTTTTTCTTCTGATCCAGTTCTTTTTTGGGGTGTTTTTGAGGTGTTTTTGGGGTTTCCGTTGGGTTTCGTTGAGTTCCTAATGGGTTTTATGGTGGTTGGGAGTGGACATTTGGATTTGGAGAACATCAGGTACGTTTAGAGTGGTTTTGGGATTGGATGCGTGCTTTTTGGGGTTTTCTTTCGTTTTTGGGGGTGATCCTGTTCTTGTTTGGGGTGTTTTGGACGTGTTTTGGGTTCTGCGTTGGGTTTCGTTGTGTTTTCCGTGGTCATCATGGTGGAAAAGTGTAAATTGTGGGTTTTGGAGAACATCAGGTAGGTTTATGAGGACTTCTGGGGCAGATTCATGGTTTTTAGGGTTTTCTTCTGTTTTTTTCTACTGATCCAGTTGTTTTTCGGCGTGTTTTTGTCGTGTTTTGGGTTCTCCGTTGGGTTTCGTTGGGTTTTCCGTGGTCATCATGGTGGAAAAGTGTAAATTGTGGGTTTTGGAGAACATCAGGTAGGTTTAGGGGGACTTTTGGGGTGGATTCATGGTATTTGGGGTTTTCTTCTGTTTTTTTTGGGGGGGTGATCGAATTCATTTTTGGGTTGTTTTTGTGGTGTTTTGGCGTCTCCGTTGGGTTTTGCTGGGTTCTTGTTGGTCATCATGTTGGAAAAGTGTAAATTGCGGGTTTTGGAGAACATCAGGTAGGTTTACTGTCTTTTTGGGGTGGATCTATGTTTTTGGGGGATTTTCTTCCAGTTTTGGGGGTGATTCCGTTCTTGTTTGAAGTGTTTTTGATGTGTTTTGGGTTCTCCATTGGGCTTCGTTGGGTTTTCCGTTGGCATCATGGTGGAAAAGGGTAAATTGTGGGTATTGGAGAACATCAGGTAGGTTTAGGGGGACTTTTGGGGTGGATTCATGGTATTTGTTTTTTTTTTCTGTTTTTCTGGGGTGATTCCGTTCTTGTTTGTGGTGTTTTTGATGTGTTTTGGGTTCTCCGTTGGGCTTCGTTGGGTTTTCCGTTGGCATCATGTTGGAAAAGTGTAAATTGTGGGTTTTGGAGAACATCAGGTAGGTTTACTGTCTTTTTGGGGTGGATCTATGTTTTTGGGGGATTTTCTTCCAGTTTTGGAGGTGATTGCGTTCTTGTTTGGGGTGTTTTTGACGTGTTTTGTGGTCTCTGTTTTGTTTCGTTGTGTCTTCCTTGTTCATTTTTGTGGAAAAGGCTGAATAGTGGGTTTTGGAGAACATCAGGTAGGTTTAGGGTGGTTTTGGGATTTGATCCGTGCTTTTTGGGGTTTTTGTTCCAGTTTTGGGGGTGATTCCGTTCTTGTTTGTGGTGTTTTTGATGTGTTTTGGGTTCTCCGTTGGGCTTCGTTGGGTTTTCCGTTGGCATCATGGTGGAAAAGGGTAAATTGTGGGTTTTGGAGAACATCAGGTAGGTTTAGGGGGACTTTTGGGGTGGATTCATGGTATTTGTTTTTTTTTTTTTCTGTTTTTCTGGGGTGATCCCGTTCTTTTTTGGTGTGTTTTTGATGTGTTGTGGGGTCTCCGTTGGGTTTTGCTGGGTTCTTGTTGGTCATCATGTTGGAAAAGTGTAAATTGTGGGTTTTGGAGAATATCAGGTGAGTTTAAGTTTTTCTGGGTGGTGAATCTATGGTTTTGGTTGAATTCTTCTGTTTTTTTAGCGTTTTCTTCTGTTTTTGGGGTGGTCCCATTCTTTTTTGGGGTGTTTTTGACATATTTTGGGGTCTCCGTTTGTTTTTGTTGGGTTCTTGTTGTTCATCATGGTGAAAACGTGTAAATTGTGGGTATTGGAGAACATCAGGTAGGTTTAGGGGGACTTTTGGGGTGGATCAACGGCTTTTAGGGTTTTCTTTCGGTTTTGGGGGTGATCCCGCTTTTTTTTGTGGTGTTTTTGACGTGTTTTGGGGTTTCCGTTGCGTTTCGTTGATTTCCTAATGTGTTTTAAGTTTGTTGGGAGTGGACTTTGGGATTTGGAGAACATCAGGTAGGTTTAGTGTGTTTTTGGGGTGGATCTATGGTTTTTGGGGTTTTCTTTCTTTTTTAGGGGTTATCCTGTTCTTGTTTGGGGTGTTTTCGACTTGTTTTGGGGTCTCCGTTGGGTTTTAGTTGGATTCTCGTTGGTCGTTAAGGGAAATGGGAGTGGATTGTGGGTTTTGAAGAAGATCAGGTGAGTTTAGGGTGGTTTTGCGGGGAAATTCATAGTGTTTGGTGTTTTTTCTTCTGATCCAGTTCTTTTTTGGGGTGTTTTTGAGGTGTTTTTGGGGTTTCCGTTGGGTTTCGTTGAGTTCCTAATGGGTTTTATGGTGGTTGGGAGTGGACATTTGGATTTGGAGAACATCAGGTACGTTTAGAGTGGTTTTGGGATTGGATCCGTGCTTTTTGGGGTTTTCTTTCGTTTTTGGGGGTGATCCTGTTCTTGTTTGGGGTGTTTTGGACGTGTTTTGGGTTCTCCGTTGGGTTTCCTTGTGTTTTCCGTGGTCATCATGCAGGAAAAGTGTAAATTGTGGGTTTTGGAGAACATCAGGTAGGTTTAGGGGGACTTTTGGGGTGGATTCATGGTATGTGGGGTTTTCTTCTGTTTTTTTTGGGGGGGTGATCGAATTCATTTTTGGGGTGTTTTTGATGTGTTTTGGGGTCTCCGTTGGGTTTTGCTGGGTTCTTGTTGGTCATCATGTTGGAAAAGTGTAAATTGCGGGTTTTGGAGAACATCAGGTAGGTTTACTGTCTTTTTGGGGTGGGTCTATGTTTTTGGGGGATTTTCTTCCAGTTTTGGAGGTGATTGCGTTCTTGTTTGGGGTGTTTTTGACGTGTTTTGTGGTCTCTGTTTTGTTTTGTTGTGTCTTCCTTGTTCATTTTTGTGGAAAAGGCTGAATAGTGGGTTTTGGAGAACATCAGGTAGGTTTAGGGTGGTTTTGGGATTTGATCCGTGCTTTTTGGGGATTTTGTTCCAGTTTTGGGGGTGATTCCGTTCTTGTTTGTGGTGTTTTTGATGTGTTTTGGGTTCTCCGTTGGGCTTCGTTGGGTTTTCCGTTGGCATCATGGTGGAAAAGGGTAAATTGTGGGTTTTGGAGAACATCAGGTAGGTTTAGGGGGACTTTTGGGGTGGATTCATGGTATTTGTTTTTTTTTTCTGTTTTTCTGGGGTGATCCCGTTCTTTTTTGGTGTGTTTTTGATGTGTTTTGGGGTCTCCGTTGGGTTTTGCTGGGTTCTTGTTGGTCATCATGTTGGAAAAGTGTAAATTGTGGGTTTTGGAGAATATCAGGTGAGTTTAAGTTTTTCTGGGTGGTGAATCTATGGTTTTGGTTGAATTCTTCTGTTTTTTTAGCGTTTTCTTCTGTTTTTGGGGTGGTCCCATTCTTTTTTGGGGTGTTTTTGACATATTTTGGGGTCTCCGTTTGTTTTTGTTGGGTTCTTGTTGTTCATCATGGTGAAAACGTGTAAATTGTGGGTATTGGAGAACATCAGGTAGGTTTAGGGGGACTTTTGGGGTGGATCAACGGCTTTTAGGGTTTTCTTTCGGTTTTGGGGGTGATCCCGTTTTTTTTTGTGGTGTTTTTGACGTGTTTTGGGGTTTCCGTTGCATTTCGTTGATTTCCTAATGTGTTTTAAGTTTGTTGGGAGTGGACTTTGGGATTTGGAGAACATCAGGTAGGTTTAGTGTGTTTTTGGGGTGGATCTATGGTTTTTGGGGTTTTCTTTCTTTTTTAGGGGTTATCCTGTTCTTGTTTGGGGTGTTTTCGACTTGTTTTGGGGTCTCCGTTGGGTTTTAGTTGGATTCTCGTTGGTCGTTAAGGGAAATGGGAGTGGATTGTGGGTTTTGAAGAAGATCAGGTGAGTTTAGGGTGGTTTTGCGGGGAAATTCATAGTGTTTGGTGTTTTTTCTTCTGATCCAGTTCTTTTTTGGGGTGTTTTTGAGGTGTTTTTGGGGTCTCCGTTGGGTTTCGTTGAGTTCCTAATGGGTTTTATGGTGGTTGGGAGTGGACATTTGGATTTGGAGAACATCAGGTACGTTTAGAGTGGTTTTGGGATTGGATCCGTGCTTTTTGGGGTTTTCTTTCGTTTTTGGGGGTGATCCTGTTCTTGTTTGGGGTGTTTTGGACGTGTTTTGGGTTCTCCGTTGGGTTTCGTTGTGTTTTCCGTGGTCATCATGGTGGAAAAGTGTAAATTGTGGGTTTTGGAGAACATCAGGTAGGTTTATGAGGACTTCTGGGGCAGATTCATGGTTTTTAGGGTTTTCTTCTGTTTTTTTTCTAGTGATCCAGTTGTTTTTTGGCGTGTTTTTGACGTGTTTTGGGGTCTCCGTTGGGTTTCATTGGGTTTCTCGTGGTCATCATGGTGGAAAAGTGTAAATTGTGGGTTTTGGAGAACATCAGGTAGGTTTAGGGTGTTTTTTGGGTGGATCTATGTTTTTGGGGGATTTTCTTCCAGTTTTGGGGGTGATTCCGGTCTTGTTTGGGGTGTTTTTGACGTGTTTTGTGGTCTCTGTTTTGTTTCGTTGTGTTTTCCTTGTTCACTTTTGTGGAAAAGGCTGAATAGTGGGTTTTGGAGAACATCAGGTAGGTTTAGGGTGGTTTTGGGATTTGATCCGTGCTTTTTGGGGATTTTGTTCCAGTTTTGGGGGTGATTCCATTCTTGTTTGTGGTGTTTTTGATGTGTTTTGGGTTCTCCGTTGGGCTTCGTTGGGTTTTCCGTTGGCATCATGGTGGAAAAGGGTAAATTGTGGGTTTTGGAGAACATCAGGTAGGTTTAGGGGGACTTTTGGGGTGGATTCATGGTATTTGTTTTTTTTTTTCTGTTTTTCTGGGGTGATCCCGTTCTTTTTTGGTGTGTTTTTGATGTGTTTTGGAGTCTCCGTTGGGTTTTGCTGGTTCTTGTTGGTCATCATGTTGGAAAAGTGTAAATTGTGGGTTTTGGAGAGCATCAAGTAGGTTTAGTGTCGTTTTGGGGTGGATCTATGTTTTTGGGGGATTTTCTTCCCAGTTTTGGGGGTGATTCCGTTCTTGTTTGGGGTGTTTTTGACCCTTTTTGTGGTCTCCGTTGGGTTTTAGTTGGATTCTCGTTGGTCGTTAAGGGAAATGGGAGTGGATTGTGGGTTTTGAAGAAGATCAGGTGAGTTTAGGGTGGTTTTGCGGGGAAATTCATAGTGTTTGGTGTTTTTTCTTCTGATCCAGTTCTTTTTTGGGGTGTTTTTGAGGTGTTTTTGGGGTTTCCGTTGGGTTTCGTTGAGTTCCTAATGGGTTTTATGGTGGTTGGGAGTGGACATTTGGATTTGGAGAACATCAGGTACGTTTAGAGTGGTTTTGGGATTGGATCCGTGCTTTTTGGGGTTTTCTTTCGTTTTTGGGGGTGATCCTGTTCTTGTTTGGGTGTTTTGGACGTGTTTGGGTTCTCCGTTGGGTTTCGTTGTGTTTTCCGTGGTCATCATGGTGGAAAAGTGTAAATTGTGGGTTTTGGAGAACATCAGGTAGGTTTATGAGGACTTTTGGGGCAGATTCATGGTATTTGGGGTTTTCTTCTGTTTTTTTTGGGGGGGGTGATCGAATTCATTTTTGGGGTGTTTTTGTGGTGTTTTGGCGTCTCCGTTGGGTTTTGCTGGGTTCTTGTTGGTCATCATGTTGGAAAAGTGTAAATTGAGGGTTTTGGAGAACATCAGGTAGGTTTACTGTCTTTTTGGGGTGGATCTATGTTTTTGGGGGATTTTCTTCCAGTTTTGGGGGTGATTGCGTTCTTGTTTGGGGTGTTTTTGACGTGTTTTGTGGTCTCTGTTTTGTTTTGTTGTGTCTTCCTTGTTCATTTTGGTGGAAAAGGCTGAATAGTGGGTTTTGGAGAACATCAGGTAGGTTTAGGGTGGTTTTGGGATTTGATCCGTGCTTTTTGGGGATTTTGTTCCAGTTTTGGGGGTGATTCCGTTCTTGTTTGTGGTGTTTTGATGTGTTTTGGGTTTCTCCGTTGGGCTTCGTTGGGTTTTCCGTTGGCATCATGGTGGAAAAGGGTAAATTGTGGGTTTTGGAGAACATCAGGTAGGTTTATGAGGACTTCTGGGGCAGATACCATGGTTTTTTAGGGTTTTCTTCTGTTTTTTTTCTAGTGATCCAGTTGTTTTTTGGCGTGTTTTTGACGTGTTTTGGGGTCTCCGTTGGGTTTCATTGGGTTTCTCGTGGTCATCATGGTGGAAAAGTGTAAATTGTGGGTTTTGGAGAACATCAGGTAGGTTTAGGGGGACTTTTGGGGTGGATTCATGGTATTTATTTTTTTTTTCTGTTTTTCTGGGGTGATCCCGTTCTTTTTTGGTGTGTTTTTGATGTGTTGTGGGGTCTCCGTTGGGTTTTGCTGGGTTCTTGTTGGTCATCATGTTGGAAAAGTGTAAATTGTGGGTTTTGGAGAATATCAGGTGTGTTTAAGTTTTTCTGGGTGGTGAATCTATGGTTTTGGTTGAATTCTTCTGTTTTTTTAGCGTTTTCTTCTGTTTTTGGGGTGGTCCCATTCTTTTTTGGGGTGTTTTTGACATATTTTGGGGTCTCCGTTTGTTTTTGTTGGGTTCTTGTTGTTCATCATGGTGAAAACGTGTAAATTGTGGGTATTGGAGAACATCAGGTAGGTTTAGGGGGACTTTTGGGGTGGATCAACGGCTTTTAGGGTTTTCTTTCGGTTTTGGGGGTGATCCCGCTTTTTTTTGTGGTGTTTTTGACGTGTTTTGGGGTTTCAGTTGCGTTTCGTTGATTTCCTAATGTGTTTTAAGTTTGTTGGGAGTGGACTTTGGGATTTGGAGAACATCAGGTAGGTTTAGTGTGTTTTTGGGGTGGATCTATGGTTTTTGGGGTTTTCTTTCTTTTTTAGGGGTTATCTGTTCTTGTTTGGGGTGTTTTCGACTTGTTTTGGGGTGTCTCCGTTGGGTTTTAGTTGGATTCTCGTTGGTCGTTAAGGGAAATGGGAGTGGATTGTGGGTTTTGAAGAAGATCAGGTGAGTTTAGGGTGGTTTTGCGGGGAAATTCATAGTGTTTGGTGTTTTTTCTTCTGATCCAGTTCTTTTTTGGGGTGTTTTTGAGGTGTTTTTGGGGTTTCCGTTGGGTTTCGTTGAGTTCCTAATGGGTTTTATGGTGGTTGGGAGTGGACATTTGGATTTGGAGAACATCAGGTACGTTTAGAGTGGTTTTGGGATTGGATCCGTGCTTTTTGGGGTTTTCTTTCGTTTTTGGGGGTGATCCTGTTCTTGTTTGGGGTGTTTTGGATGTGTTTTGGGTTCTCCGTTGGGTTTCGTTGTGTTTTCCGTGGTCATCATGGTGGAAAAGTGTAAATTGTGGGTTTTGGAGAACATCAGGTAGGTTTATGAGGACTTCTGGGGCAGATTCATGGTTTTTAGGGTTTTCTTCTGTTTTTTTTCTAGTGATCCAGTTGTTTTTTGGCGTGTTTTTGACGTGTTTTGGGGTCTCCGTTGGGTTTCGTTGTGTTTTCCGTGGTCATCATGGTGGAAAAGTGTAAATTGTGGGTTTTGGAGAACATCAGGTAGGTTTAGGGGGACTTTTGGGGTGGATTCATGGTATTTGGGGTTTTCTTCTGTTTTTTTTGGGGGGGTGATCGAATTCATTTTTGGGGTGTTTTTGTCGTGTTTTGGCGTCTCCGTTGGGTTTTGCTGGGTTCTTGTTGGTCATCATGTTGGAAAAGTGTAAATTGCGGGTTTTGGAGAACATCAGGTAGGTTTACTGTCTTTTTGGGGTGGATCTATGTTTTTGGGGGATTTTCTTCCAGTTTTGGGGGTGATTGCGTTCTTGTTTGGGGTGTTTTTGACGTGTTTTGTGGTCTCTGTTTTGTTTTGTTGTGTCTTCCTTGTTCACTTTTGTGGAAAAGGCTGAATAGTGGGTTTTGGAGAACATCAGGTAGGTTTAGGGTGGTTTTGGGATTTGATCCGTGCTTTTTGGGGATTTTGTTCCAGTTTTGGGGGTGATTCCGTTCTTGTTTGTGGTGTTTTTGATGTGTTTTGGGTTCTCCGTTGGGCTTCGTTGGGTTTTCCGTTGGCATCATGGTGGAAAAGGGTAAATTGTGGGTTTTGGAGAACATCAGGTAGGTTTAGGGGGACTTTTGGGGTGGATTCATGGTATTTGTTTTTTTTTTTCTGTTTTTCTGGGGTGATCCCGTTCTTTTTTGGTGTGTTTTTGATGTGTTTTGGGGTCTCCGTTGGGTTTTGCTGGGTTCTTGTTGGTCATCATGTTGGAAAAGTGTAAATTGTGGGTTTTGGAGAATATCAGGTGAGTTTAAGTTTTTCTGGGTGGTGAATCTATGGTTTTGGTTGAATTCTTCTGTTTTTTTAGCGTTTTCTTCTGTTTTTGGGGTGGTCCCATTCTTTTTTGGGGTGTTTTTGACATATTTTGGGGTCTCCGTTTGTTTTTGTTGGGTTCTTGTTGTTCATCATGGTGAAAACGTGTAAATTGTGGGTATTGGAGAACATCAGGTAGGTTTAGGGGGACTTTTGGGGTGGATCAACGGCTTTTAGGGTTTTCTTTCGGTTTTGGGGGTGATCCCGCTTTTTTTTTGTGGTGTTTTTGACGTGTTTTGGGGTTTCCGTTGCGTTTCGTTGATTTCCTAATGTGTTTTAAGTTTGTTGGGAGTGGACTTTGGGATTTGGAGAACATCAGGTAGGTTTAGTGTCTTTTTGGGGTGGATCTATGTTTTTGGGGTTTTCTTTCTTTTTTAGGGGTTATCCTGTTCTTGTTTGGGGTGTTTTCGACTTGTTTTGGGGTCTCCGTTGGGTTTTAGTTGGATTCTCGTTGGTCGTTAAGGGAAATGGGAGTGGATTGTGGGTTTTGAAGAAGATCAGGTGAGTTTAGGGTGGTTTTGCGGGGAAATTCATAGTGTTTGGTGTTTTTTCTTCTGATCCAGTTCTTTTTTGGGGTGTTTTTGAGGTGTTTTTGGGGTTTCCGTTGGGTTTCGTTGAGTTCCTAATGGGTTTTATGGTGGTTGGGAGTGGACATTTGGATTTGGAGAACATCAGGTACGTTTAGAGTGGTTTTGGGATTGGATCCGTGCTTTTTGGGGTTTTCTTTCGTTTTTGGGGGTGATCCTGTTCTTGTTTGGGGTGTTTTGGACGTGTTTTGGGTTCTCCGTTGGGTTTCGTTGTGTTTTCCGTGGTCATCATGGTGGAAAAGTGTAAATTGTGGGTTTTGGAGAACATCAGGTAGGTTTATGAGGACTTCTGGGGCAGATTCATGGTATTTAGGGTTTTCTTCTGTTTTTTTTCTAGTGATCCAGTTGTTTTTTGGCGTGTTTTTGACGTGTTTTGGGGTCTCCGTTGGGTTTCGTTGTGTTTTCCGTGGTCATCATGGTGGAAAAGTGTAAATTGTGGGTTTTGGAGAACATCAGGTAGGTTTAGGGGGACTTTTGGGGTGGATTCATGGTATTTGGGGTTTTCTTCTGTTTTTTTTGGGGGGGTGATCGAATTCATTTTTGGGGTGTTTTTGTCGTGTTTTGGCGTCTCCGTTGGGTTTTGCTGGGTTCTTGTTGGTCATCATGTTGGAAAAGTGTAAATTGCGGGTTTTGGAGAACATCAGGTAGGTTTACTGTCTTTTTGGGGTGGATCTATGTTTTTGGGGGATTTTCTTCCAGTTTTGGGGGTGATTCCGTTCTTGTTTGGGGTGTTTTTGACGTGTTTTGTGGTCTCTGTTTTGTTTTGTTGTGTCTTCCTTGTTCACTTTTGTGGAAAAGGCTGAATAGTGGGTTTTGGAGAACATCAGGTAGGTTTAGGGTGGTTTTGGGATTTGATCCGTGCTTTTTGGGGATTTTGTTCCAGTTTTGGGGGTGATTCCGTTCTTGTTTGTGGTGTTTTTGATGTGTTTTGGGTTCTCCGTTGGGCTTCGTTGGGTTTTCCGTTGGCATCATGGTGGAAAAGGGTAAATTGTGGGTTTTGGAGAACATCAGGTAGGTTTAGGGGGACTTTTGGGGTGGATTCATGGTATTTGTTTTTTTTTTTTCTGTTTTTCTGGGGTGATCCCGTTCTTTTTTGGTGTGTTTTTGATGTGTTTTGGGGTCTCCGTTGGGTTTTGCTGGGTTCTTGTTGGTCATCATGTTGGAAAAGTGTAAATTGTGGGTTTTGGAGAATATCAGGTGAGTTTAAGTTTTTCTGGGTGGTGAATCTATGGTTTTGGTTGAATTCTTCTGTTTTTTTAGCGTTTTCTTCTGTTTTTGGGGTGGTCCCATTCTTTTTTGGGGTGTTTTTGACATATTTTGGGGTCTCCGTTTGTTTTTGTTGGGTTCTTGTTGTTCATCATGGTGAAAACGTGTAAATTGTGGGTATTGGAGAACATCAGGTAGGTTTAGGGGGACTTTTGGGGTGGATCAACGGCTTTTAGGGTTTTCTTTCGGTTTTGGGGGTGATCCTGCTTTTTTTTTGTGGTGTTTTTGACGTGTTTTGGGGTTTCCGTTGCGTTTCGTTGATTTCCTAATGTGTTTTAAGTTTGTTGGGAGTGGACTTTGGGATTTGGAGAACATCAGGTAGGTTTAGTGTCTTTTTGGGGTGGATCTATGTTTTTGGGGTTTTCTTTCTTTTTTAGGGGTTATCCTGTTCTTGTTTGGGGTGTTTTCGACTTGTTTTGGGGTCTCCGTTGGGTTTTAGTTGGATTCTCGTTGGTCGTTAAGGGAAATGGGAGTGGATTGTGGGTTTTGAAGAAGATCAGGTGAGTTTAGGGTGGTTTTGCGGGGAAATTCATAGTGTTTGGTGTTTTTTCTTCTGATCCAGTTCTTTTTTGGGGTGTTTTTGAGGTGTTTTTGGGGTTTCCGTTGGGTTTCGTTGAGTTCCTAATGGGTTTTATGGTGGTTGGGAGTGGACATTTGGATTTGGAGAACATCAGGTACGTTTAGAGTGGTTTTGGGATTGGATCCGTGCTTTTTGGGGTTTTCTTTCGTTTTTGGGGGTGATCCTGTTCTTGTTTGGGGTGTTTTGGACGTGTTTTGGGTTCTGCGTTGGGTTTCGTTGTGTTTTCCGTGGTCATCATGGTGGAAAAGTGTAAATTGTGGGTTTTGGAGAACATCAGGTAGGTTTATGAGGACTTCTGGGGCAGATTCATGGTTTTTAGGGTTTTCTTCTGTTTTTTTTCTAGTGATCCAGTTGTTTTTCGGCGTGTTTTTGACGTGTTTTGGGGTCTCCGTTGGGTTTCATTGGGTTTCTCGTGGTCATCATGGTGGAAAAGTGTAAATTGTGGGTTTTGGAGAACATCAGGTAGGTTTAGGGGGACTTTTGGGGTGGATTCATGGTATTTGGGATTTTCTTCTGTTTTTTTTGGGGGGGTGATCGAATTCATTTTTGGGGTGTTTTTGTCGTGTTTTGGCGTCTCCGTTGGGTTTTTGCTGGGTTCTTGTTGGTCATCATGTTGGAAAAGTGTAAATTGCGGGTTTTGGAGAACATCAGGTAGGTTTACTGTCTTTTTGGGGTGGATCTATGTTTTTGGGGGATTTTCTTCCAGTTTTGGGGGTGATTCCGTTCTTGTTTGGGGTGTTTTTGACGTGTTTTGTGGTCTCTGTTTTGTTTCGTTGTGTCTTCCTTGTTCATTTTTGTGGAAAAGGCTGAATAGTGGGTTTTGGAGAACATCAGGTAGGTTTAGTGTGTTTTTGGGGTGGATCTATGGTTTTTGGGGTTTTCTTTCTTTTTTAGGGTTTATCCTGTTCTTGTTTGGGGTGTTTTCGACTTGTTTTGGGGTCTCCGTTGGGTTTTAGTTGGATTCTCGTTGGTCGTTAAGGGAAATGGGAGTGGATTGTGGGTTTTGAAGAAGATCAGGTGAGTTTAGGGTGGTTTTGCGGGGAAATTCATAGTGTTTGGTGTTTTTTCTTCTGATCCAGTTCTTTTTTGGGGTGTTTTTGAGGTGTTTTTGGGGTTTCCGTTGGGTTTCGTTGAGTTCCTAATGGGTTTTATGGTGGTTGGGAGTGGACATTTGGATTTGGAGAACATCAGGTACGTTTAGAGTGGTTTTGGGATTGGATCCGTGCTTTTTGGGGTTTTCTTTCGTTTTTGGGGGTGATCCTGTTCTTGTTTGGGGTGTTTTGGACGTGTTTTGGGGTCTCCGTTGGGTTTCGTTGTGTTTTCCGTGGTCATCATGCAGGAAAAGTGTAAATTGTGGGTTTTGGAGAACGTCAGGTAGGTTTATGAGGACTTTTGGGGCAGATTCATGGTTTTTAGTGTTTTCTTCTGTTTTTTTCTAGTGATCCAGTTGTTTTTCGGCGTGTTTTTGTCGTGTTTTGGGTTCTCCGTTGGGTTTCGTTGGGTTTTCCGTGGTCATCATGGTGGAAAAGTGTATATTGTGGGTTTTGGAGAACATCAGGTAGGTTTAGGGGGACTTTTGGGGTGGATTCATGGTATTTGGGGTTTTCTTCTGTTTTTTTTTGGGGGGGTGATCGAATTCATTTTTGGGGTGTTTTTGTCGTGTTTTGGCATCTCCGTTGGGTTTTGCTGGGTTCTTGTTGGTCATCATGTTGGAAAAGTGTAAATTGTGGGTTTTGGAGAACATCAGGTAGGTTTACTGTCTTTTTGGGGTGGATCTATGTTTTTGGGGGGATTTTCTTCCAGTTTTGGGGGTGATTCCGTTCTTGTTTGGGGTGTTTTTGACCCTTTTTGTGGTCTCCGTTGGGTTTTAGTTGGATTCTCGTTGGTCGTTAAGGGAAATGGGAGTGGATTGTGGGTTTTGAAGAAGATCAGGTGAGTTTAGGGTGGTTTTGCGGGGAAATTCATAGTGTTTGGTGTTTTTTCTTCTGATCCAGTTCTTTTTTGGGGTGTTTTTGAGGTGTTTTTGGGGTCTCCGTTGGGTTTCGTTGAGTTCCTAATGGGTTTTATGGTGGTTGGGAGTGGACATTTGGATTTGGAGAACATCAGGTACGTTTAGAGTGGTTTTGGGATTGGATCCGTGCTTTTTGGGGTTTTCTATCGTTTTTGGGGGTGATCCTGTTCTTGTTTGGGGTGTTTTGGACGTGTTTTGGGTTCTCCGTTGGGTTTCGTTGTGTTTTCCGTGGTCATCATGGTGGAAAAGTGTAAATTGTGGGTTTTGGAGAACATCAGGTAGGTTTAGGAGGACTTTTGGGGTGGATTCATGGTATTTGGGGTTTTCTTCTGTTTTTTTTGGGGGGGTGATCGAATTCATTTTTGGGGTGTTTTTGTCGTGTTTTGGCGTCCTCCGTTGGGTTTTGCTGGGTTCTTGTTGGTCATCATGTTGGAAAAGTGTAAATTGCGGGTTTTGGAGAACATCAGGTAGGTTTACTGTCTTTTTGGGGTGGATCTATGTTTTTGGGGGATTTTCTTCCAGTTTTGGGGGTGATTGCGTTCTTGTTTGGGGTGTTTTTGACGTGTTTTGTGGTTTCTGTTTTGTTTTGTTGTGTCTTCCTTGTTCACTTTTGTGGAAAAGGCTGAATAGTGGGTTTTGGAGAACATCAGGTAGGTTTAGGGTGGTTTTGGGATTTGATCCGTGCTTTTTGGGGTTTTTGTTCCAGTTTTGGGGGTGATTCCGTTCTTGTTTGTGGTGTTTTTGATGTGTTTTGGGTTCTCCGTTGGGCTTCGTTGGGTTTTCCGTTGGCATCATGGTGGAAAAGGGTAAATTGTGGGTTTTGGAGAACATCAGGTAGGTTTAGGGGGGACTTTTGGGGTGGATTCATGGTATTTGTTTTTTTTTTTTCTGTTTTTCTGGGGTGATCCCGTTCTTTTTTGGTGTGTTTTTTGATGTGTTTTGGGGTCTCCGTTGGGTTTTGCTGGGTTCTTGTTGGTCATCATGTTGGAAAAGTGTAAATTGTGGGTTTTGGAGAATATCAGGTGAGTTTAAGTTTTTCTGGGTGGTGAATCTATGGTTTTGGTTGAATTCTTCTGTTTTTTTAGCGTTTTCTTCTGTTTTTTGGGGTGGTCCCATTCTTTTTTGGTGTTTTTGACATATTTTGGGGTCTCCGTTTGTTTTTGTTGGGTTCTTGTTGTTCATCATGGTGGAAAACGTGTAAATTGTGGGTATTGGAGAACATCAGGTAGGTTTAGGGGGACTTTTGGGGTGGATCAACGGCTTTTAGGGTTTTCTTTCGGTTTTGGGGATGATCCTGCTTTTTTTTTGTGGTGTTTTTGACGTGTTTTGGGGTTTCCGTTGCGTTTCGTTGATTTCCTAATGTGTTTTAAGTTTGTTGGGAGTGGACTTTGGGATTTGGAGAACATCAGGTAGGTTTAGTGTGTTTTTGGGGTGGATCTATGTTTTTGGGGTTTTCTTTCTTTTTTAGGGGTTATCCTGTTCTTGTTTGGGGTGTTTTCGACTTGTTTTGGGGTCTCCGTTGGGTTTTAGTTGGATTCTCGTTGGTCGTTAAGGGAAATGGGAGTGGATTGTGGGTTTTGAAGAAGATCAGGTGAGTTTAGGGTGGTTTTGCGGGGAAATTCATAGTGTTTGGTGTTTTTTCTTCTGATCCAGTTCTTTTTTGGGGTGTTTTTGAGGTGTTTTTGGGGTTTCCGTTGGGTTTCGTTGAGTTCCTAATGGGTTTTATGGTGGTTGGGAGTGGACATTTGGATTTGGAGAACATCAGGTACGTTTAGAGTGGTTTTGGGATTGGATCCGTGCTTTTTGGGGTTTTCTTTCGTTTTTGGGGGTGATCCTGTTCTTGTTTGGGGTGTTTTGGACGTGTTTTGGGTTCTCCGTTGGGTTTCGTTGTGTTTTCCGTGGTCATCATGGTGGAAAAGTGTAAATTGTGGGTTTTGGAGAACATCAGGTAGGTTTAGGAGGACTTCTGGGGCAGATTCATGGTTTTTAGGGTTTTCTTCTGTTTTTTTTGGGGGGGTGATCGAATTCATTTTTGGGGTGTTTTTGTCGTGTTTTGGCGTCTCCGTTGGGTTTTGCTGGGTTCTTGTTGGTCATCATGTTGGAAAAGTGTAAATTGCGGGTTTTGGAGAACATCAGGTAGGTTTACTGTCTTTTTGGGGTGGATCTATGTTTTTGGGGGATTTTCTTCCAGTTTTGGGGGTGATTGCGTTCTTGTTTGGGGTGTTTTTGACGTGTTTTGTGGTTTCTGTTTTGTTTTGTTGTGTCTTCCTTGTTCACTTTTGTGGAAAAGGCTGAATAGTGGGTTTTGGAGAACATCAGGTAGGTTTAGGGTGGTTTTGGGATTTGATCCGTGCTTTTTGGGGTTTTTGTTCCAGTTTTGGGGGTGATTCCGTTCTTGTTTGTGGTGTTTTTGATGTGTTTTGGGTTCTCCGTTGGGCTTCGTTGGGTTTTCCGTTGGCATCATGGTGGAAAAGGGTAAATTGTGGGTTTTGGAGAACATCAGGTAGGTTTAGGGGGACTTTTGGGGTGGATTCATGGTATTTGTTTTTTTTTTTCTGTTTTTCTGGGGTGATCCCGTTCTTTTTTGGTGTGTTTTTGATGTGTTTTGGGGTCTCCGTTGGGTTTTGCTGGGTTCTTGTTGGTCATCATGTTGGAAAAGTGTAAATTGTGGGTTTTGGAGAATATCAGGTGAGTTTAAGTTTTTCTGGGTGGTGAATCTATGGTTTTGGTTGAATTCTTCTGTTTTTTTAGCGTTTTCTTCTGTTTTTGGGGTGGTCCCATTCTTTTTTGGGGTGTTTTTGACATATTTTGGGGTCTCCGTTTGTTTTTGTTGGGTTCTTGTTGTTCATCATGGTGAAAACGTGTAAATTGTGGGTATTGGAGAACATCAGGTAGGTTTAGGGGGACTTTTGGGGTGGATCAACGGCTTTTAGGGTTTTCTTTCGGTTTTGGGGATGATCCTGCTTTTTTTTTGTGGTGTTTTTGACGTGTTTTGGGGTTTCCGTTGCGTTTCGTTGATTTCCTAATGTGTTTTAAGTTTGTTGGGAGTGGACTTTGGGATTTGGAGAACATCAGGTAGGTTTAGTGTGTTTTTGGGGTGGATCTATGTTTTTGGGGTTTTCTTTCTTTTTTAGGGGTTATCCTGTTCTTGTTTGGGGTGTTTTCGACTTGTTTTGGGGTCTCCGTTGGGTTTTAGTTGGATTCTCGTTGGTCGTTAAGGGAAATGGGAGTGGATTGTGGGTTTTGAAGAAGATCAGGTGAGTTTAGGGTGGTTTTGCGGGGAAATTCATAGTGTTTGGTGTTTTTTCTTCTGATCCAGTTCTTTTTTGGGGTGTTTTTGAGGTGTTTTTGGGGTTTCCGTTGGGTTTCGTTGAGTTCCTAATGGGTTTTATGGTGGTTGGGAGTGGACATTTGGATTTGGAGAACATCAGGTACGTTTAGAGTGGTTTTGGGATTGGATCCGTGCTTTTTGGGGTTTTCTTTCGTTTTTGGGGGTGATCCTGTTCTTGTTTGGGGTGTTTTGGACGTGTTTTGGGTTCTCCGTTGGGTTTCGTTGTGTTTTCCGTGGTCATCATGGTGGAAAAGTGTAAATTGTGGGTTTTGGAGAACATCAGGTAGGTTTAGGAGGACTTCTGGGGCAGATTCATGGTTTTTAGGGTTTTCTTCTGTTTTTTTCTAGTGATCCAGTTGTTTTTCGGCGTGTTTTTGACGTGTTTTGGGGTCTCCGTTGGGTTTCATTGGGTTTCTCGTGGTCATCATTGTGGAAAAGTGTAAATTGTGGGTTTTGGAGAACATCAGGTAGGTTTAGGGGGACTTTTGGGGTGGATTCATGGTATTTGGGATTTTCTTCTGTTTTTTTTGGGGGGGTGATCGAATTCATTTTTGGGGTGTTTTTGTGGTGTTTTGGCGTCTCCGTTGGGTTTTGCTGGGTTCTTGTTGGTCATCATGTTGGAAAAGTGTAAATTGCGGGTTTTGGAGAACATCAGGTAGGTTTACTGTCTTTTTGGGGTGGATCTATGTTTTTGGGGGATTTTCTTCCAGTTTTGGGGGTGATTCCGTTCTTGTTTGGGGTGTTTTTGACGTGTTTTGTGGTCTCTGTTTTGTTTCGTTGTGTCTTCCTTGTTCATTTTTGTGGAAAAGGCTGAATAGTGGGTTTTGGAGAACATCAGGTAGGTTTAGTGTGTTTTTGGGGTGGATCTATGGTTTTTGGGGTTTTCTTTCTTTTTTAGGGTTTATCCTGTTCTTGTTTGGGGTGTTTTCGACTTGTTTTGGGGTCTCCGTTGGGTTTTAGTTGGATTCTCGTTGGTCGTTAAGGGAAATGGGAGTGGATTGTGGGTTTTGAAGAAGATCAGGTGAGTTTAGGGTGGTTTTGCGGGGAAATTCATAGTGTTTGGTGTTTTTTCTTCTGATCCAGTTCTTTTTTGGGGTGTTTTTGAGGTGTTTTTGGGGTTTCCGTTGGGTTTCGTTGAGTTCCTAATGGGTTTTATGGTGGTTGGGAGTGGACATTTGGATTTGGAGAACATCAGGTAAGTTTAGAGTGGTTTTGGGATTGGATCCGTGCTTTTTGGGGTTTTCTTTCGTTTTTGGGGGTGATCCTGTTCTTGTTTGGGGTGTTTTGGACGTGTTTTGGGTTCTCCGTTGGGTTTCGTTGTGTTTTCCGTGGTCATCATGGTGGAAAAGTGTAAATTGTGGGTTTTGGAGAACGTCAGGTAGGTTTATGAGGACTTTTGGGGCAGATTCATGGTTTTTAGTGTTTTCTTCTGTTTTTTTTCTAGTGATCCAGTTGTTTTTCGGCGTGTTTTTGTCGTGTTTTGGGTTCTCCGTTGGGTTTCGTTGGGTTTTCCGTGGTCATCATGGTGGAAAAGTGTATATTGTGGGTTTTGGAGAACATCAGGTAGGTTTAGGGGGACTTTTGGGGTGGATTCATGGTATTTGGGGTTTTCTTCTGTTTTTTTTTGGGGGGGTGATCGAATTCATTTTTGGGGTGTTTTTGTCGTGTTTTGGCGTCTCCGTTGGGTTTTGCTGGGTTCTTGTTGGTCATCATGTTGGAAAAGTGTAAATTGCGGGTTTTGGAGAACATCAGGTAGGTTTACTGTCTTTTTGGGGTGGATCTATGTTTTTGGGGGATTTTCTTCCAGTTTTGGGGGTGATTCCGTTCTTGTTTGGGGTGTTTTTGACCCTTTTTGTGGTCTCCGTTGGGTTTTAGTTGGATTCTCGTTGGTCGTTAAGGGAAATGGGAGTGGATTGTGGGTTTTGAAGAAGATCAGGTGAGTTTAGGGTGGTTTTGCGGGGAAATTCATAGTGTTTGGTGTTTTTTCTTCTGATCCAGTTCTTTTTTGGGGTGTTTTTGAGGTGTTTTTGGGGTCTCCGTTGGGTTTCGTTGAGTTCCTAATGGGTTTTATGGTGGTTGGGAGTGGACATTTGGATTTGGAGAACATCAGGTACGTTTAGAGTGGTTTTGGGATTGGATCCGTGCTTTTTGGGGTTTTCTATCGTTTTTGGGGGTGATCCTGTTCTTGTTTGGGGTGTTTTGGACGTGTTTTGGGTTCTGCGTTGGGTTTCGTTGTGTTTTCCGTGGTCATCATGGTGGAAAAGTGTAAATTGTGGGTTTTGGAGAACATCAGGTAGGTTTAGGGGGACTTTTGGGGTGGATTCATGGTATTTGGGGTTTTCTTCTGTTTTTTTTGGGGGGGTGATCGAATTCATTTTTGGGGTGTTTTTGTCGTGTTTTGGCGTCTCCGTTGGGTTTTGCTGGGTTCTTGTTGGTCATCATGTTGGAAAAGTGTAAATTGCGGGTTTTGGAGAACATCAGGTAGGTTTACTGTCTTTTTGGGGTGGATCTATGTTTTTGGGGGATTTTCTTCCAGTTTTGGAGGTGATTGCGTTCTTGTTTGGGGTGTTTTTGACGTGTTTTGTG
This sequence comes from Aythya marila, assembly GCF_965140915.1. Classification (NCBI taxonomy): domain Eukaryota; kingdom Metazoa; phylum Chordata; class Aves; order Anseriformes; family Anatidae; genus Aythya; species Aythya marila. Next base: position 12,817 of record NW_028136710.1, on the reverse strand, counting down.
GTCTCTGTTTTGTTTTGTTGTGTCTTCCTTGTTCATTTTTGTGGAAAAGGCTGAATAGTGGGTTTTGGAGAACATCAGGTAGGTTTAGGGTGGTTTTGGGATTTGATCCGTGCTTTTTGGGGATTTTGTTCCAGTTTTGGGGGTGATTCCGTTCTTGTTTGTGGTGTTTTTGATGTGTTTTGGGTTCTCCGTTGGGCTTCGTTGGGTTTTCCGTTGGCATCATGGTGGAAAAGGGTAAATTGTGGGTTTTGGAGAACATCAGGTAGGTTTAGGGGGACTTTTGGGGTGGATTCATGGTATTTGTTTTTTTTTTCTGTTTTTCTGGGGTGATCCCGTTCTTTTTTGGTGTGTTTTTGATGTGTTTTGGGGTCTCCGTTGGGTTTTGCTGGGTTCTTGTTGGTCATCATGTTGGAAAAGTGTAAATTGTGGGTTTTGGAGAATATCAGGTGAGTTTAAGTTTTTCTGGGTGGTGAATCTATGGTTTTGGTTGAATTCTTCTGTTTTTTTTAGCGTTTTCTTCTGTTTTTGGGGTGGTCCCATTCTTTTTTGGGGTGTTTTTGACATATTTTGGGGTCTCCGTTTGTTTTTGTTGGGTTCTTGTTGTTCATCATGGTGAAAACGTGTAAATTGTGGGTATTGGAGAACATCAGGTAGGTTTAGGGGGACTTTTGGGGTGGATCAACGGCTTTTAGGGTTTTCTTTCGGTTTTGGGGGTGATCCCGCTTTTTTTTGTGGTGTTTTTGACGTGTTTTGGGGTTTCCGTTGCGTTTCGTTGATTTCCTAATGTGTTTTAAGTTTGTTGGGAGTGGACTTTGGGATTTGGAGAACATCAGGTAGGTTTAGTGTGTTTTTGGGGTGGATCTATGGTTTTTGGGGTTTTCTTTCTTTTTTAGGGGTTATCCTGTTCTTGTTTGGGGTGTTTTCGACTTGTTTTGGGGTCTCCGTTGGGTTTTAGTTGGATTCTCGTTGGTCGTTAAGGGAAATGGGAGTGGATTGTGGGTTTTGAAGAAGATCAGGTGAGTTTAGGGTGGTTTTGCGGGGAAATTCATAGTGTTTGGTGTTTTTTCTTCTGATCCAGTTCTTTTTTGGGGTGTTTTTGAGGTGTTTTTGGGGTCTCCGTTGGGTTTCGTTGAGTTCCTAATGGGTTTTATGGTGGTTGGGAGTGGACATTTGGATTTGGAGAACATCAGGTACGTTTAGAGTGGTTTTGGGATTGGATCCGTGCTTTTTGGGGTTTTCTATCGTTTTTGGGGGTGATCCTGTTCTTGTTTGGGGTGTTTTGGACGTGTTTTGGGTTCTCCGTTGGGTTTCGTTGTGTTTTCCGTGGTCATCATGGTGGAAAAGTGTAAATTGTGGGTTTTGGAGAACATCAGGTAGGTTTAGGGGGACTTTTGGGGTGGATTCATGGTATTTGGGGTTTTCTTCTGTTTTTTTTGGGGGGGTGATCGAATTCATTTTTGGGGTGTTTTTGTCGTGTTTTGGCGTCTCCGTTGGGTTTTGCTGGGTTCTTGTTGGTCATCATGTTGGAAAAGTGTAAATTGCGGGTTTTGGAGAACATCAGGTAGGTTTACTGTCTTTTTGGGGTGGATCTATGTTTTTGGGGGATTTTCTTCCAGTTTTGGAGGTGATTGCGTTCTTGTTTGGGGTGTTTTTGACGTGTTTTGTGGTCTCTGTTTTGTTTTGTTGTGTCTTCCTTGTTCATTTTTGTGGAAAAGGCTGAATAGTGGGTTTTGGAGAACATCAGGTAGGTTTAGGGTGGTTTTGGGATTTGATCCGTGCTTTTTGGGGATTTTGTTCCAGTTTTGGGGGTGATTCCGTTCTTGTTTGTGGTGTTTTTGATGTGTTTTGGGTTCTCCGTTGGGCTTCGTTGGGTTTTCCGTTGGCATCATGGTGGAAAAGGGTAAATTGTGGGTTTTGGAGAACATCAGGTAGGTTTAGGGGGACTTTTGGGGTGGATTCATGGTATTTGTTTTTTTTTTCTGTTTTTCTGGGGTGATCCCGTTCTTTTTTGGTGTGTTTTTGATGTGTTTTGGGGTCTCCGTTGGGTTTTGCTGGGTTCTTGTTGGTCATCATGTTGGAAAAGTGTAAATTGTGGGTTTTGGAGAATATCAGGTGAGTTTAAGTTTTTCTGGGTGGTGAATCTATGGTTTTGGTTGAATTCTTCTGTTTTTTTTAGCGTTTTCTTCTGTTTTTGGGGTGGTCCCATTCTTTTTTGGGGTGTTTTTGACATATTTTGGGGTCTCCGTTTGTTTTTGTTGGGTTCTTGTTGTTCATCATGGTGAAAACGTGTAAATTGTGGGTATTGGAGAACATCAGGTAGGTTTAGGGGGACTTTTGGGGTGGATCAACGGCTTTTAGGGTTTTCTTTCGGTTTTGGGGGTGATCCCGCTTTTTTTTGTGGTGTTTTTGACGTGTTTTGGGGTTTCCGTTGCGTTTCGTTGATTTCCTAATGTGTTTTAAGTTTGTTGGGAGTGGACTTTGGGATTTGGAGAACATCAGGTAGGTTTAGTGTGTTTTTGGGGTGGATCTATGGTTTTTGGGGTTTTCTTTCTTTTTTAGGGGTTATCCTGTTCTTGTTTGGGGTGTTTTCGACTTGTTTTGGGTCTCCGTTGGGTTTTAGTTGGATTCTCGTTGGTCGTTAAGGGAAATGGGAGTGGATTGTGGGTTTTGAAGAAGATCAGGTGAGTTTAGGGTGGTTTTGCGGGGAAATTCATAGTGTTTGGTGTTTTTTCTTCTGATCCAGTTCTTTTTTGGGGTGTTTTTGAGGTGTTTTTGGGGTCTCCGTTGGGTTTCGTTGAGTTCCTAATGGGTTTTATGGTGGTTGGGAGTGGACATTTGGATTTGGAGAACATCAGGTACGTTTAGAGTGGTTTTGGGATTGGATCCGTGCTTTTTGGGGTTTTCTTTCGTTTTTGGGGGTGATCCTGTTCTTGTTTGGGGTGTTTTGGACGTGTTTTGGGTTCTCCGTTGGGTTTCGTTGTGTTTTCCGTGGTCATCATGGTGGAAAAGTGTAAATTGTGGGTTTTGGAGACATCAGGTAGGTTTAGGAGGACTTCTGGGGCAGATTCATGGTTTTTAGGGTTTTCTTCTGTTTTTTTTCTAGTGATCCAGTTGTTTTTTGGCGTGTTTTTGACGTGTTTTGGGGTCTCCGTTGGGTTTCATTGGGTTTCTCGTGGTCATCATGGTGGAAAAGTGTAAATTGTGGGTTTTGGAGAACATCAGGTAGGTTTAGGGTGTTTTTTGGGTGGATCTATGTTTTTGGGGGATTTTCTTCCAGTTTTGGGGGTGATTGCGTTCTTGTTTGGGGTGTTTTTGACGTGTTTTGTGGTCTCTGTTTTGTTTCGTTGTGTTTTCCTTGTTCATTTTTGTGGAAAAGGCTGAATAGTGGGTTTTGGAGAACATCAGGTAGGTTTAGGGGGACTTTTGGGGTGGATTCATGGTATTTGTTTTTTTTTTCTGTTTTTCTGGGGTGATCCCGTTCTTTTTTTGGTGTGTTTTTGATGTGTTTTGGGGTCTCCGTTGGGTTTTGCTGGGTTCTTGTTGGTCATCATGTTTGGAAAAGTGTAAATTGTGGGTTTTGGAGAGCATCAAGTAGGTTTAGTGTCATTTTGGGGTGGATCTATGTTTTTGGGGGGATTTTCTTCCAGTTTTGGGGGTGATTCCGTTCTTGTTTGGGGTGTTTTTGACCCTTTTTGTGGTCTCCGTTGGGTTTTAGTTGGATTCTCGTTGGTCGTTAAGGGAAATGGGAGTGGATTGTGGGTTTTGAAGAAGATCAGGTGAGTTTAGGGTGGTTTTGCGGGGAAATTCATAGTGTTTGGTGTTTTTTCTTCTGATCCAGTTCTTTTTTGGGGTGTTTTTGAGGTGTTTTTGGGGTCTCCGTTGGGTTTCGTTGAGTTCCTAATGGGTTTTATGGTGGTTTGGGAGTGGACATTTGGATTTGGAGAACATCAGGTACGTTTAGAGTGGTTTTGGGATTGGATCCGTGCTTTTTGGGGTTTTCTTTCGTTTTTGGGGGTGATCCTGTTCTTGTTTGGGGTGTTTTGGATGTGTTTTGGGTTCTCCGTTGGGCTTCGTTGGGTTTTCCGTTGGCATCATGGTGGAAAAGGGTAAATTGTGGGTTTTGGAGAACATCAGGTAGGTTTAGGGGGACTTTTGGGGTGGATTCATGGTATTTGTTTTTTTTTTTTTCTGTTTTTCTGGGGTGATCCCGTTCTTTTTTGGTGTGTTTTTGATGTGTTTTGGGGTCTCCGTTGGGTTTTGCTGGGTTCTTGTTGGTCATCATGGTGGAAAAGTGTAAATTGTGGGTTTTGGAGAATATCAGGTGAGTTTAAGTTTTTCTGGGTGGTGAATCTATGGTTTTGGTTGAATTCTTCTGTTTTTTTAGCGTTTTCTTCTGTTTTTGGGGTGGTCCCATTCTTTTTGGGGTGTTTTTGACATATTTTGGGGTCTCCGTTTGTTTTTGTTGGGTTCTTGTTGTTCATCATGGTGAAAACGTGTAAATTGTGGGTATTGGAGAACATCAGGTAGGTTTAGGGGGACTTTTGGGGTGGATCAACGGCTTTTAGGGTTTTCTTTCGGTTTTGGGGGTGATCCCGCTTTTTTTTGTGGTGTTTTTGACGTGTTTTGGGGTTTCCGTTGCGTTTCGTTGATTTCCTAATGTGTATTAAGTTTGTTGGGAGTGGACTTTGGGATTTGGAGAACATCAGGTAGGTTTAGTGTGTTTTTGGGGTGGATCTATGGTTTTTGGGGTTTTCTTTCTTTTTTAGGGGTTTATCCTGTTCTTGTTTGGGGTGTTTTCGACTTGTTTTGGGGTCTCCGTTGGGTTTTAGTTGGATTCTCGTTGGTCGTTAAGGGAAATGGGAGTGGATTGTGGGTTTTGAAGAAGATCAGGTGAGTTTAGGGTGGTTTTGCAGGGAAATTCATAGTGTTTGGTGTTTTTTCTTCTGATCCAGTTCTTTTTTGGGGTGTTTTTGAGGTGTTTTTGGGGTCTCCGTTGGGTTTCGTTGAGTTCCTAATGGGTTTTATGGTGGTTGGGAGTGGACATTTGGATTTGGAGAACATCAGGTACGTTTAGAGTGGTTTTGGGATTGGATCCGTGCTTTTTGGGGTTTTCTTTCGTTTTTGGGGGTGATCCTGTTCTTGTTTGGGGTGTTTTGGACGTGTTTGGGGTTCTCCGTTGGGTTTCGTTGTGTTTTCCGTGGTCATCATGGTGGAAAAGTGTAAATTGTGGGTTTTGGAGAACATCAGGTAGGTTTAGGAGGACTTCTGGGGCAGATTCATGGTTTTTAGGGTTTTCTTCTGTTTTTTTCTAGTGATCCAGTTGTTTTTGGCGTGTTTTTGACGTGTTTTGGGGTCTCGTTGGGTTTCATTGGGTTTCTCGTGTCATCATTGTGGAAAAGTGTAAATTGTGGGTTTTGGGAGAACATCAGGTAGGTTTAGGGTTTTTTTTGGGTGGATCTATGTTTTTGGGGGATTTTCTTCCAGTTTTGGGGGTGATTCCGGTCTTGTTTGGGGTGTTTTTGACGTGTTTTGTGGTCTCTGTTTTGTTTTGTTGTGTCTTCCTTGTTCATTTTGGTGGAAAGGCTGAATAGTGGGTTTTGGAGAACATCAGGTAGGTTTAGGTGGTTTTGGGATTTGATCCGTGCTTTTTGGGGATTTTGTTCCAGTTTTGGGGGTGATTCCGTTCTTGTTTGTGGTGTTTTTGATGTTGTTTTGGGTTCTCCGTTGGGCTTCGTTGGGTTTTCCGTTGGCATCATGGTGGAAAAGGGTAAATTGTGGGTTTTGGAGAACATCAGGTGGTTTAGGGGGACTTTTGGGGTGGATTCATGGTATTTGTTTTTTTTTTCTGTTTTTCTGGGGTGATCCCGTTCTTTTTTGGTGTGTTTTTGATGTGTTTGGGGTCTCCGTTGGGTTTTGCTGGGTTCTTGTTGGTCATCATGTTGGAAAAGTGTAAATTGCGGGTTTTGGAGAACATCAGGTAGGTTTAGTGTCGTTTTGGGGTGGATCTATGTTTTGGGGGGGATTTTCTTCCAGTTTTGGGGGTGATTCCGTTCTTGTTTGGGGTGTTTTTGACCCTTTTTGTGGTCTCCGTTGGGTTTTAGTTGGATTCTCGTTGGTCGTTAAGGGAAATGGGAGTGGATTGTGGGTTTTGAAGAAGATCAGGTGAGTTTAGGGTGGTTTTGCGGGGAAATTCATAGTGTTTGGTGTTTTTTCTTCTGATCCAGTTCTTTTTTGGGGTGTTTTTGAGGTGTTTTTGGGGTTTCTGTTGGGTTTCGTTGAGTTCCTCATGGGTTTTATGGTGGTTGGGAGTGGACATTTGGATTTGGAGAACATCAGGTACGTTAGAGTGGTTTTGGGATTGGATCCGTGCTTTTTGGGGGTTTTCTTTCGTTTTTGGGGGTGATCCTGTTCTTGTTTGGGGTGTTTTGGACGTGTGTTTGGGTTCTCCGTTGGGTTTCGTTGTGTTTTCCGTGGTCATCATGGTGGAAAAGTGTAAATTGTGGGTTTTGGAGAACATCAGGTAGGTTTAGGAGGACTTTTGGGGCAGATCATGGTTTTTAGTGTTTTCTTCTGTTTTTTTCTACTGATCCAGTTGTTTTTCGGCGTGTTTTTGTCGTGTTTTGGGTTCTCCGTTGGGTTTCGTTGGGTTTTCCGTGGTCATCATGGTGGAAAAGTGTAAATTGTGGGTTTTGGAGAACATCAGGTAAGTTTATGAGGACTTTTGGGGCAGATTCATGGTTTTTAGTGTTTTCTTCTGTTTTTTTCTACTGATCCAGTTGTTTTTCGGCGTGTTTTTGTCGTGTTTTGGGTTCTCCGTTGGGGTTTCGTTGGGTTTTCCGTGGTCATCATGGTGGAAAAGTGTAAATTGTGGGTTTTGGAGAACATCAGGTAGGTTTATGAGGACTTTTGGGGCAGATTCATGGTATTTGGGGTTTTCTTCTGTTTTTTTTGGGGGGGTGATCGAATTCATTTTTGGGGTGTTTTTGTGGTGTTTTGGCGTCTCCGTTGGGTTTTGCTGGGTTCTTGTTGGTCATCATGTTGGAAAAGTGTAAATTGCGGGTTTTGGAGAATATCAGGTAGGTTTACTGTCTTTTTGGGGTGGATCTATGTTTTTGGGGGATTTTCTTCCAGTTTTGGAGGTGATTGCGTTCTTGTTTGGGGTGTTTTTGACGTGTTTTGTGGTCTCTGTTTTGTTTTGTTGTGTCTTCCTTGTTCATTTTTGTGGAAAAGGCTGAATAGTGGGTTTTGGAGAACATCAGGTAGGTTTAGGGTGGTTTTGGGATTTGATCCGTGCTTTTTGGGGATTTTGTTCCAGTTTTGGGGGTGATTCCGTTCTTGTTTGTGGTGTTTTTGATGTGTTTTGGGTTCTCCGTTGGGCTTCGTTGGGTTTTCCGTTGGCATCATGTGGAAAAGGGTAAATTGTGGGTTTTGGAGAACATCAGGTAGGTTTAGGGGGACTTTTGGGGTGGATTCATGGTATTTGTTTTTTTTTTTTTCTGTTTTTCTGGGGTGATCCCGTTCTTTTTTGGTGTGTTTTTGATGTGTTTTGGGGTCTCCGTTGGTTTTGCTGGTTCTTGTTGGTCATCATGTGGAAAAGTGTAAATTGTGGGTTTTGGAGAATATCAGGTGAGTTTAAGTTTTCTGGGTGGTGAATCTATGGTTTTGGTTGAATTCTTCTGTTTTTTAGCGTTTTCTTCTGTTTTTGGGGTGGTCCCATTCTTTTTTGGGGTGTTTTTGACATATATTGGGGTCTCCCGTTTGTTTTTGTTGGGTTCTTGTTGTTCATCATGGTGAAAACGTGTAAATTGTGGGTATTGGAGAACATCAGGTAGGTTTAGGGGGACTTTTGGGTGGAATCAACGGCTTTTAGGGTTTTCTTTCGGTTTTGGGGTGATCCCGCTTTTTTTGTGGTGTTTTTGACGTGTTTTGGGGTTTCCGTTGCGTTCGTTGATTTCCTAATGTGTTTTAAGTTTGTTGGGAGTGGACTTTGGGATTTGGAGAACATCAGGTAGGTTTAGTGTGTTTTTGGGGTGGATCTATGGTTTTGGGGTTTTCTTTCTTTTTTAGGGGTTATCCTGTTCTTGTTTGGGGTGTTTTCGACTTGTTTTGGGGTCTCCGTTGGGTTTTAGTTGGATTCTCGTTGGTCGTTAAGGGAAATGGGAGTGGATTGTGGGTTTGAAGAAGATCAGGTGAGTTTAGGGTGGTTTTGCAGGGAAATTCATAGTGTTTGGTGTTTTTTCTTCTGATCCAGTTCTTTTTTGGGGTGTTTTTGAGTGTTTTTGGGGTCTCCGTTGGGTTTCGTTGAGTTCCTAATGGGTTTTATGGTGGTTGGGAGTGGACATTTGGATTTGGAGAACATCAGGTACGTTTAGAGTGGTTTTGGGATTGGATCCGTGCTTTTTGGGTTTTCTTTCGTTTTTGGGGGTGATCCTGTTCTTGTTTGGGGTGTTTTGGACGTGTTTGGGGTTCTCCGTTGGGTTTCGTTGTGTTTTCCGTGGTCATCATGGTGGAAAAGTGTAAATTGTGGGTTTTGGAGAACATCAGGTAGGTTTATGAGGACTTCTGGGGCAGATTCATGGTTTTTAGGGTTTTCTTCTGTTTTTTTCTAGTGATCCAGTTTGTTTTTTGGCGTGTTTTTGACGTGTTTTGGGGTCTCCGTTGGGTTTCATTGGGTTTCTCGTGGTCATCATGGTGGAAAAGTGTAAATGTGGGTTTTTGGAGAACATCAGGTAGGTTTAGGGTGTTTTTTGGGTGGATCTATGTTTTTGGGGGGATTTTCTTCCAGTTTTGGGGGTGATTCCGGTCTTGTTTGGGGTGTTTTTGAAGTGTTTTGTGGTCTCTGTTTTGTTTCGTTGTGTTTTCCTTGTTCATTTTTGTGGAAAAGGCTGAATAGTGGGTTTTGGAGAACATCAGGTAGGTTTAGGGGGACTTTTGGGGTGGGATTCATGGTATTTGTTTTTTTTTTCTGTTTTTCTGGGGTGTCCCGTTCTTTTTTGGTGTGTTTGATGTTGTTTTGGGGTCTCCGTTGGGTTTTGCTGGGTTCTTGTTGGTCATCATGATGGAAAAGTGTAAATTGTGGGTTTTGGAGAGCATCAAGTAGGTTTAGTGTCGTTTTGGGGTGGATCTATGTTTTTGGGGGGATTTTCTTCCAGTTTTGGGGGTGATTCCGTTCTTGTTTGGGGTGTTTTTGACCCTTTTTGTGGTCTCCGTTGGGTTTTAGTTGGATTCTCGTTGGTCGTTTAAGGGAAATGGGAGTGGATTGTGGGTTTTGAAGAAGATCAGGTGAGTTTAGGGTGGTTTTGCGGGGAAATTCATAGTGTTTGGTGTTTTTTCTTCTGATCCAGTTCTTTTTTGGGGTGTTTTTGAGGTGTTTTTGGGGTCTCCGTTGGGTTTCGTTGAGTTCCTAATGGGTTTTATGGTGGTTGGGAGTGGACATTTGGATTTGGAGAACATCAGGTACGTTTAGAGTGGTTTTGGGATTGGATCCGTGCTTTTGGGGTTTTCTTTCGTTTTTGGGGGTGATCCTGTTCTTGTTTGGGGTGTTTTGGACGTGTTTGGGGTTCTCCGTTGGGCTTCGTTGGTTTTCCGTTGGCATCATGGTGGAAAAGTGTAAATTGTGGGTTTTGGAGAACATCAGGTAGGTTTAGGGGGACTTTTGGGGTGGATTCATGTATTTGTTTTTTTTTTTTCTGTTTTTCTGGGGTGATCCCGTTCTTTTTTGGCGTGTTTTTGATGTGTTTTGGGGTCTCCGTTGGTTTTGCTGGGTTCTTGTTGGTCATCATGTTGGAAAAGTGTAAATTGTGGGTTTTGGAGAATATCAGGTGAGTTTAAGTTTTTCTGGGTGTGAATCTATGTTTTGGTTGAATTCTTCTGTTTTTTAGCGTTTTCTTCTGTTTTTGGGGTGGTCCCATTCTTTTTTGGGGTGTTTTTGACATATTTTGGGGTCTCCGTTTGTTTTTGTTGGGTTCTTGTTGTTCATCATGGTGAAAACGTGTTAAATTGTGGGTATTGGAGAACATCAGGTAGGTTTAGGGGGACTTTTGGGGTGGATCAACGGCCTTTTTAGGGTTTTCTTTCGGTTTGGGGGTGATCCCGCTTTTTTTTGTGGTGTTTTTGACGTGTTTTGGGGTTTCCGTTGCGTTTCGTTGATTTCCTAATGTGTTTTAAGTTTGTTGGGAGTGGACTTTGGGATTTGGAGAACATCAGGTAGGTTTAGTGGTTTTTTGGGGTGGATCTATGGTTTTTGGGTTTTCTTTCTTTTTTAGGGGTTATCCTGTTCTTGTTTGGGGTGTTTTCGACTTGTTTTGGGGTCTCCGTTGGGTTTTAGTTGGATTCTCGTTGGTCGTTAAGGGAAATGGGAGTGGATTGTGGGTTTTGAAGAAGATCAGGTGAGTTTAGGTGGTTTTGCAGGGAAATTCATAGTGTTTGGTGTTTTTTCTTCTGATCCAGTTCTTTTGGGGTGTTTTGAGGTGTTTTTGGGGTCTCCGTTGGGTTTCGTTGAGTTCCTAATGGGTTTTATGGTGGTTGGGAGTGGACATTTGGATTTGGAGAACATCAGGTACGTTTAGAGTGGTTTTGGGATTGGATCCGTGCTTTTTGGGGTTTTCTTTCGTTTTTGGGGGTGATCCTGTTCTTGTTGGGGTGTTTTGGACGTGTTTGGGGTTTCTCTGTTGGGTTTCGTTGTGTTTTCCGTGGTCATCATGGTGGAAAAGTGTAAATTGTGGGTTTTGGAGAACATCAGGTAGGTTTAGGAGGACTTCTGGGGCAGATTCATGGTTTTTAGTGTTTTCTTCTGTTTTTTTCTAGTGATCCAGTTGTTTTTTGGCGTGTTTTTGTCGTGTTTTGGGGTCTCCGTTGGGTTTCATTGGGTTTCTCGTGGTCATCATGGGGAAAAGTGTAAATTGTGGGTTTTGGAGAACATCAGGTAGGTTTAGGGTGTTTTTTGGGTGGATCTATGTTTTTGGGGATTTTCTTCCAGTTTTGGGGGTGATTCCGGTCTTGTTTGGGGTGTTTTTGACGTGTTTTGTGGTCCTCTGTTTTGTTTCGTTGTGTCTTCCTTGTTCATTTTGGTGAAAAGGCTGAATAGTGGGTTTTGGAGAACATCAGGTAGGTTTAGGGTGGTTTTGGGATTTGATCGTGCTTTTTGGGATTTTGTTCCAGTTTTGGGGGTGATTCCGTTCTTGTTTGTGGTGTTTTTGATGTGTTTTGGGTTCTCCGTTGGGCTTCGTTGGGTTTTCCGTTGGCATCATGGTGGAAAAGGGTAAATTGTGGGTTTTGGAGAACATCAGGTAGGTTTAGGGGGACTTTTGGGGTGGATTCATGGTATTTGTTTTTTTTTTTCTGTTTTTCTGGGGTGATCCCGTTCTTTTTTGGTGTGTTTTTGATGTGTTTTGGGTCTCGTTGGGTTTTGCTGGGTTCTTGTTGGTCATCATGTTGGAAAAGTGTAAATTGTGGGTTTTGGAGAGCATCAAGTAGGTTTAGTGTCGTTTTGGGGGTGGATCTATGTTTTTGGGGGGATTTTCTTCCAGTTTTGGGGGTGTTTCGTTCTTGTTTGGGGTGTTTTCGACCTGTTTTGGGGTCTCCGTTGGGTTTTAGTTGGATTCTCGTTGGTCGTTAAGGGAGAATGAGTGGATTGTGGGTTTTGAAGAAGATCAGGTGAGTTTAGGGTGGTTTTGCGGGGAAATTCATAGTGTTTGGTGTTTTTTCTTCTGATCCAGTTCTTTTTTGGGGTGTTTTTGAGGTGTTTTTGGGGTTTCGTTGGGTTTCGTTGAGTTCCTAATGGGTTTTATGGTGGTTGGGAGTGGACATTTGGATTTGGAGAACATCAGGTACGGTTAGAGTGGTTTTGGGATTGGATCCGTGCTTTTTGGGGTTTTCTTTCGTTTTTGGGGGTGATCCTGTTCTTGTTTGGGGTGTTTTGGACGTGTTTTGGGTTCTCCGTTGGGTTTCGTTGTGTTTTCCGTGGTCATCATGGTGGAAAAGTGTAAATTGTGGGTTTTGGAGAACATCAGGTAGGTTTAGGAGGACTTTTGGGGCAGATTCATGGTTTTTAGTGTTTTCTTCTGTTTTTTCTAGTGATCCAGTTGTTTTTCGGCGTGTTTTTGTCGTGTTTTGGGTTCTCCGTTGGGTTTCGTTGGGTTTTCTGTGGTCATCATGTTGGAAAAGTGTAAATTGCGGGTTTTGGAGAACATCAGGTAGGTTTAGGGGGACTTTTGGGGTGGATTCATGGTATTTGGGGTTTTCTTCTGTTTTTTTTTGGGGGGTGATCGAATTCATTTTTGGGGTGTTTTTGTCGTGTTTTGGCGTCTCCGTTGGGTTTTGCTGGGTTCTTGTTGGTCATCATGTTGGAAAAGTGGTAAATTGCGGGTTTTGGAGAACATCAGGTAGGTTTACTGTCTTTTTTGGGTGGATCTATGTTTTTGGGGGATATTCTTCCAGTTTTGGGGGTGATTGCGTTCTTGTTTGGGGTGTTTTTGACGTGTTTTGTGGTCTCTGTTTTGTTTCGTTGTGTCTTCCTTGTTCATTTTGGTGGAAAAGGCTGAATAGTGGGTTTTGGAGAACATCAGGTAGGTTTAGGGTGGTTTTGGGATTTGATCCGTGCTTTTTGGGGATTTTGTTCCAGTTTTGGGGGTGATTCCGTTCTTGTTTGTGGTGTTTTTGAATGTGTTTTGGGTTTCTCCGTTGGGTTTCGTTGGGTTTTCCGTTGGCATCATGGTGGAAAAGGGTAAATTGTGGGTTTTGGAGAACATCACGTAGGTTTAGGTGTGTTTTGGGATTGGATCTATAGTTTGGGGGGATTTTCTTTCGTTTTTGGAGG